>NW_008703571.1:1370717-1390505 GCF_000326865.2 Helobdella robusta
TTCAATATAAAATTAACATAGTCAATGCGAGCATTGCGATGTTTTTGAGAGCATATCAAATCAATACGGGGATGTACTTGTGAAAGACAAACGCGCATCTCCTCATCTATCATTTGAAGTCTTTCGCGCTTCTTAGACTTCATTTCTGTGAGTGTTGAAAAACCTTGCTCACACAGGTAGGAACTTCCAAATGGCAACAATGATTCGATGGCCGCATTACTAAGTTTAGGAAATTTGGAGTTTAAGCACAACCAAAACTCAGATAGCTCCTTTTCAGTGAATAGTCTTTTGAAAACTAAATCGTTTTTTAAATCAATTAAGTTTTCTTGCATTTCTTCTTCCAGATGTTGAATTTCACAGTGCATAAATGGGTTAACTACCCATTCCATCTTTTCAACGTCCAAGTTAGGAAAATATTTATCAAAAGAAGCGGATAGTAATGTCAAAGTTTCTTCGACTTCTTTTTTGATAATAGATTTTGATGGATTCTCTTGAACCATCGGAAAAGATGCAAAGTTTTCTTTAGCAATGTTTAAATTCCATAAGCTGAGTTTTTCCTTAAACGCTTTCAACTTGGTGGAGATAGTGATAATGTTCTCCTGAGCACCTTGCAAATTTAAATTAAGGCTGTTTAATTTGTCGAAAATATCACCCAAAAATGAAACTCGTAACCACCAAACATCACTCATCATGAAAGGAAAATTAATCTCTTCGTTATCAATGAATGCCATTATTTCATTTTTCATTGAAATAAATCGATTTAAAACTTTGCCTTTCGACAACCATCTGACTTCAGTATGAAACAATAAATTTGTATAATCGGAATCCATTGCTTCACAAAATGTTGAAAAAATTCTCGATCGAAGAGCACTTGATTTGATGTAATTGACTACTTTGACAACTTCATCTAGAGTTGTGACAAGGATGGGAGGAACCGACTTTGACACTAACATTTCTCTATGAACCTTACAGTGAACAAATTTGATATTTGGATTTTTTTTTATGACATGTGCTATCAATCCCTTTCTTGAACCTTTCATAGCAGGAGCTCCATCCGTACAGACGCTAACACAATTTTCCCATCTCAAGTTATACTTCATAACATTTTCATCAACTAATTCAAAAATGTCCGCACCAGTCGTTCTTTGTTTTAATTCTTTACAAAAAAAGTAGTTATTCACAATTTTTCCTGTATCGACGAACCTCAAAAATGCCAGCAATTGAGCTTTATTACTAATATCTGTGGTTTCATCAAGCTGTATAGCCCATTTTGTTGATGAATCATTAAAAGATTGTTTTATTTGCAACTCAATATCTTCTGACATATCTTCAATTCTTCTCGCAATAGTTTTTGATGATAGTGGAATTTTCTTAACCTTCTCCATAGCATCATTCGTTAACATACATCCTGCCACAATTTTTAAAGCAGGCAAGATAATTTCCTCTGCTTCCGCGTGAGCTTTCTTCTTTCGAGCGATGAGTTGAGCTATCATGTAACTAGCTGTTTGAGCTTCATCTGAGGTGGTCATAAATTTCTTGAATTTTTTTGATTGCTTTTGAAAACTTGATCGTATATTTTCAAAGTAGCTTATTGGATTGTTCATCTGCTCCTGATGATTTGTCTCAATATGTCGAAGCAGTTTACTTGGCACCATTGTTTCGTTGCTGAGGGTTTTTAGGCAAATTAAGCAAAACGGCAGTGATGGATCATTAACAGATGGTATAAATCCATATTTGAGATAATCTTCAACGTATTTCCTCTTATTTCCAGTTGATTTTAATATTTTCTTATCTTCATTATTTTCGTTTTGATTTTGTTTATCACTGGCACCTTCTCTAATTAGAAATCTCTCCATCTAGTTTTGAGAGAGTTTAGAAAACACACAAATATAATAAAAATATGTTTAAATTAAATAAAAATATGTTTAAATTAAATAAAGTTACTTTGAGTTAAAAGTGAGTGAGAACAGCAATACTTTGACGAAAACTTCGAATAAATACCTACAAAAATGTTCGCGGCACACCTAGAATTCTTCGCGGCACACCAGTGTGCCGAGGCACACTGGTTGCCCGACACTGGTTTAGATATACTGGAAAGAATAGAAATAGGACGGTAGTTGTTAATAGAATGGCGAACCCCGGATTTAAATAATGGTAAGATTTTAGAAATCTTAAGACAATTGGGAAAAAGACCACATTTAAAAGATAGATTAATTAGATGTAGCAAAGGTGACATAATACTATGAATGATATTTTTTAGTAAGAAATTTGAAATAAGATCATCACCACAACTATGAGTGCATTTAAAATTGTTAACAACATCAATAATTTCAAACGAGAGACATTCAAACAAAACAAATGAATCAGAAACATGATTACCCATAAACCTTATAAAATCAAAAGTACAGTCAGATGAATTATTAACATTGTTTAATGACGAAAAATAATTGTTGAAATAATTACACAATAAAACATCATCCATAATAAAATGGTTATCAATCATTATATTAAAAGTTGGTGATATATTATTAAGACCTAAGCAAGATTTCAATAACTTCCAAGTATGTCCACTGTTAGATTTACAATTTAAAAACTGATAATTATAATAAAGGTTTTCAGACAGTTTACATAATTTAGAAAAAATTTTCTTATATTTAATATATGTTAATTTATCTAATAAAGAGTTGGAAAGCAAAAAATTTTTATATAATTTATTTTTATTAGCAGATGAAATAATCAAACCCTTAGTAATCCACGGCTTCCTCTTAAGGGATTTCTTACGGAAAGATTTACAATTTGTAATGATTGCATTTTTAACAATGTCTAAAAATGAATTAAAAGCTAAATCAGTATTATAACAGTTCAAGATACAAGACCAATCATAGTTCAAAAGATACATGTTTAGTTTAGAAATATTATAAGCAGAGTAATTGAAAGAAGTAATTGAACGTTCGGGTATAGTTAAACCATGAGTTAAGAATGAAGTAAAAATTGGGAAGTGATCTGAGAAAGATGACAAAATAATACCAGACTTATGATTAGAAATATTATTCGTGAATATGTTATCAATTAAAGACTTACTAGTGGCAGTAACACGAGTGGCCGCTGATATTAAGGAATAATAACTAAAAGAATGTAAAAGATTAATAAACTTTAAAATTTAAAACCCATCATTTCAAAATCCCAAACGGTCAGACCCTTCATAACATCTCAAGTGATATACACATATATATAGATCCTCCAATTATACCCCCTATCGTTCAAAAAAATCGAAAGAAAAACATATAAAAAATTTTAAATCCAAAATTACGAAAATCCCAAACGGTTAAAGTGTTCCGAACATCCCAAGTGATAGATAGATATATATACATTCTCCATTTATGCCCCCTATCGTTCAAAAAAATCGAAAGAAAGAACATTCAAAAAATCGAAAGAAAAAAATTTTTTTAAATCAAAAATTACGAAAATCCCAAACGGTTAAAGTGTTCCGAACATCCCAAGTGATAGATAGATATATATACATTCTCCATTTATGCCCCCTATCGTTCAAAAAAATCGAAAGAAAGAACATTCAAAATTTCAAATCCAAAATTATGGTGAATACACCCGGTTCCGGTGTTTACCGCATCCTATGTAACATATTTAATCACTTAAAAATTCTATACACACCATCTATCGTCCAGAAAAATCAAAATAATAACCCAAAACAAATTTATATATAATTATTCTTAAAACTCACACAGTCACTATATTCAACACCTAATATCATAAGCATACGGCCTATAAGTCTCCCAAATATATTCCCTATCATACAGAAAAACCCAAAAAATGACGGTCACCCCAACATTGAGTCACAGGAGTAGTATTTGTTGAAATTTTTGACTGGTTAACAGTGTTACTAACTTTATTATTATTAGCATTTAAAGACATATTAGTGTTAACTTTAATATTATTAGCATTTAAAGGCATATTAGTAGGTCGACTAGTAGAAGTTAAATTAGTCAAATTAGCCTTATTAACATTTACAAAACTATTGAACTTAAATTTCAGATTTTCAATTTCAACGTTGTTGTTATCGTTATTAATTTTAATTACATTTTCAAAATTATTAAACTTAATTTTCAAGTTTTCAATGTCAACACAAAACGACTTTAACATATCATTTAACTGGGTCTGCTGATTTATTAATAACTGGTTCAAATCACATTTGACGTATTCTAGATTTAATTTTATCCATTTTTCTATATTCGGAATTCTATCCATGTTAGTACTACAAAAATCAGACATTTTTTCTAATAAATTATTTTCTTTACAGTATTTGTACAAATTTAAACATTCAATTAACCTATCACGTTTATTGCCGCCACTGCCACGTGAAGGGAACTTTTCAGTCTTTTCCAAATTTAACATTTCAAATTCAGTTTTTAACAATTTTATTGCATAATCTAATTCAACACCGTTATAAAATTCGCTTATATTGTAAATAAACGAATCATTGTCTAGTAATTCCGAGTTATTTTTAACAAAATATAACAACTCGCAAACTTTAACCGGTCTCGACGCCATAATAATAATATATCTAATATATATAATATATTTATATTGTTATTATTGAATTAATTTATTTTATATATATTATAATTATAATATAATATATTATTATAATTATGATTATTCATATAATATCTTATTTTTTATTTTATCTTATTTATTAACCTGATTTTCATTAATCTCATTTGCTATTTAAATTCCACTTCACCTACAAATAAATATTTATAATTACATTTTTATTCAATCATTTATTAATTTATTTTTTATTATATTAATTTTTTAGTGACTTTGCTTATCCGTCGATCAAAGATCGCCTGCCTGTTATCTTAACAAAGATTGTTGACGTACTTTATAGAGACAAGTGTTTTGTGAGAGGGCAGTTTGGTGAGGTATGCAAGTCCAATTTCAATGTTAATTTTAACTATTACCTAATGTCATTTTCACTATTTTCAGACGTTTTTTTAGTATTTCATTTTTTGGTTACATTCTAATCACTAATCAGTAATAGATTTTGATTTTACTTTTATATTTAGTTTTATTTTTATTTAATGTTTGTAAATTCAATTTTAAAATGTTGCTTTATTTTTGTTTTTAAAGATTCCAATGAAACTAAACTTTATAATTAACTAAAAAATATTTAAATTTGAATTTAAAATTTTTTGACATTTCAGGCAGGAATTGAAGAACTGAAAGACTTTATTGGAAAAATATCCAGATTGAGAAGTGAGCTTCAGACCGACAAACCATTCACACTTCTAGAAGAGGACTGTCCGGATACCGAGGCATGGAACCAGCGCATTCAAATCCCTAATTTAGTGGAGAACCCCATCGAATGCACCGATCCATCCCCACTATCTGTGCCCCTAACTTCGCCTACGCCACAAGCTTCCTGGTTCACAAGTTCCTGGCTGTTGGCTGAATGCTACTGCTACAGGAAAATTGCATCTATATCTTTAACCAGGTGGTTCTGTTAATAAATAACTAAATAATTTAATTAATTAATTAATAAAAAGTTAAAAAATTTCAGATTATTCCATATTTTTTTAAATATTTCTATAAAAAAATTTTTTCAGTAATTATCTTAGAAACTTGGACCCATTCAAAGGTCAGAAACAGTTGGCACTGATAGAATCACTGGATGCCATCGTTTCACTATCTTCCTTCCTTCTTAGCAACATCAACTGTACACTCAATGATTCAACAACATCAGAAGCACTATTCAAGAGCCTTCTATACGTCAGTTTTGTTTTCTTTGTACTGTGTTGTATTTAAATTTATGTCTTTTATTTGTTTGTTTATGATAAATTTGAGTCAACGAACGGTCTTCTATACTTTTTAAAGATTATAATTTTAAATAAATTTTATTTCAATCAGTTTAAATATTAATAATATAACCAAATGTACATCCCCACCAATACCTGACCTTCACCTTCAGACATCAGTGTGGGGCAACAAATGCGACCTTTCTATATCCAGTGGTGAAGCCAACAACCAGCTATCAAATGTTCTCATGCAGTTGGACCTACTGAAAAGTTACGTGCTACAAGATGATGTCCAGAAAATATTCGACTACCTCGTCCTTCTGAAGACGAACAATGCTGTCGTCAACAACAATCCACACATCAGTTACATGCCAAAAACTGACATGAACAGAATCGATTTTGTCCTTGACAATGCTGGTTTTGAACTTTTCTCTGACTTATGTCTGGCTGAGTATTTTAGCGCCATCTTCGGAGTTCAAAAAATTTATTTTCACGCGAAAATAATTCCCTGGTTCGTATCTGACGTGACGAATGATGATTGGTATTGGTCTTTTGAATGGATGAAACAGTCGGGCTCAGCAGAACTTTTGAAACTGGCCAACTTATGGGAGGCCAGGATAGAAGCAGGCCAGTGGATCTTCACCACTCATCACTTCTGGACCTTACCTGATACGTTTGACCTCATGAACTCTGTAGCCCCTGACCTCTACCAACAGCTTTCAGAGTCCACTCTCGTCATATTCAAAGGAGATTTGAACTATCGCAAAGTGACTGGAGACAGGAAGTGGGATCCGACAGTTTGTTTTGGAAAAGTCCTCAATGGCTTCCACCCTTCATCTTTCTGCTGCCTGAGGACTCTCAAGTCTGATACGCTGGTTGGAGTGACGCATGAAGCTGTTCAGAGAGCTAAAGAGGAGAGAGCTGATTGGATGATATCTGGTCAATTTGCTGTCGTTCAATCTATTTTACCATATCCGTAATATTCCTTTTAGCCTGTGTGTGTGTGTGTGTGTGTGTGTGTGTGTGTGTGTGTGTGTGTGCGCGCGTAAGTGTTGATATGCGTGTATTGGGTGTGTGTGTGTGTGTTAATGGGGAAGCTGCTGGCAACAGTGATGATGATTTTTTTGGTTGAAATAAAATTGAGTCAGAGTTAAAATTGTGTCGATTTTAAAAAAAGTTTGCTGTTTATGGAAGTTTAAATTATATTATGAATTTTCTGCTGAGATAACAACTCTTTTCTCTTCTATTTTCTGAATTGTCATTATCGTAATTTAATAAAATTGGCAGTAAAAGATGTTAAAATTCTTATCGGAATGTTCCTGCAACCTGAACTTTCTACCTTTTTGTTTGTTTGTTAACGATTGTTATTACATTTATATCTACTTTGTTTTTATCTTTCTTGCTTTTTTGTGTTTTAATAAAAAAAAAATCTTAATAAAATTTCGCAAACGAATTAAACATTGTGCGTCATTGTTTTCAACAAATATTGAAAAAAGTATCTTTTAGATGTTCATCTTGATTGAAGTTTCAAAAATTACCAACGGATTGTATTGTATTGTATAGTCCGTCTTAGCATATTATCCGATGAATGTAATAATCTTCCTAATTCGGGAACAGACATTTACACGCAAGTTTATTGCTTATGAATAGGATATAGATCGCATCTCTGAGACCCTCATAAATAAAAACAAGCTTGCTCGGATTATAAATGCTATAAATAAACGGTGTATAAAGATGCCATGTCTCATAAGCTAGGTTTGTGTATAAATAATCGTAGATAAAATCTTTAGCGTTGGGTACCTACTCTGGTTTTTTCGTATTTTTTAAAATATGTAATGGATAAAATTACGATTTTATGGAATATTTATTGAAAAATTTTTGCAAGAAAATAAAAAATTAAAAAAAAACTTTGTAAGTTGCAAAATGTCCAAGACAGAAGAAGGCTGTTCACTTATTTTTGAAGTTAATCGCGTTAGGAGTAGTTTGAGAAGGATTAGTTTAAGGGCATTCGTGTGTTTATTTCTTGTGGTTCTTTTTTCATTTATCAGTTTATCCATTCGTTTGTGGTTCATTCATTCGTTGGTTTTTATTCATTCGTTCGTTCATTCTTTCATCCGTTGGATCGTTCGTTCATTGAAAATTTCTAATGACCGTGCAAAGCATCCATGAATTAATTTTATTAATCCCATCGAATATGAATAATGCATGTTCGTCTTGGAATTATCGAACTTCTATCTTTTACTGTAGTTAGGCAGAGGATGGGAGAGGAACATTTTACGATGGAAATTCAAAAAAGTTTTTAAAAATGTTGACGTCAAGCCAGATTTTCATTGCTTAAAGAAGTTTTTCAAATCTAAGAAATAAATTACACGAAAACACAGCCAGTCGATCGATTGAAACCTTTCTAAAAATCATTTCAACCATACGCTTCCGAATAATAAAAACGAATAAATCACAACAAAATAATTAGTAATAATATAATTTGCATTATATGTGTCTCGTTTAATTTGTTCCGACGATAATTTATAACGGCGTTTTTTTTTGTAGTAAAAAATTCAAGCTTTTAAAAAATATCAATAAAGAATACACTGGTGACCAATGGATATTTCTACATAAAGTTTATTGCATTACATAATGTTATTCTTTAATTTTGATTTTATAATGAAAAATAAACAATAAGTTAATTCTTCTTAAATAATAGAAACGATAATACTAGTATTTTAATAATTAATAATGATAATTATTTTTGAATTACCAGAAATGAACGTTAAAGTAATTATTATTATTATTATTATTAAATAATAATAGTAGTAATAATAATAATAATAATAATAATGGAATTATTTTATTTTTCATTTCATAACGACACCACGCGCAATTGGCTTTAATTTTGAGCATAAAACAAAAAAACAAAATTCTCGCGGAGTTTTCGCTATTTTTCTACAGTTTTTCAAAGCTATAAAAATCTTTTTTATCAAACCTTCCAACTTGAGCCAGCCGGATCGATACAGGTCTGTCGCAAAAAGAATGCAATGAAGGAAGGAAGGACAGAGTGAACCAAAGAAGGGAAAACGAATGAAAGAATGAATGAAAACGGTATGAAAGAATTATTGAAATAATATATATGTATATTATATATGTTTCAATATATTTATGACTTTCCATAGTTTCAGACAATCTTAAAATTATTGCTAACTTGACTAACTTGCGCGTGTATGCTTTTCGCTTTTTGTCGACTAACGTGTCTTCTAATATTTCAATTAACGTTTCTTTAATAAACAATTATATTAAAAACAAACAAAGAGGTTTTTTATTTTAAACAAGAATAAATGGATTAGAGAATGAAGGAATGGATAGAGAATGAATGGATGAATAGAGAATGAATGAATGGATAGAAAATAAAGATAGTAAATGAATGGATGGATAGAGAATGAATGAATGAATAGATAATGAATGAATGGATGGATAGAGAATGAATGAATGGATGGATAGAGAATGAACGAATGGATAGAGAATGAAATGCAAGAATCACCGAATGCACAAAAAAGAATGAAAGAGAATGGATGAAAGAATAAACAAAGAAAAAAGGAGACAAAAATATAAATGTAAGAAAGAAGGAAAGAAAGAATGAAGATGGATTTAGAGATAAAAATTTTGCTCGGATTGTGCACGCCGCAAGCGTTAATCTGCGATTTACTGTCAAATAAAACCTTCGGAAAATGGATACAAAAGCTAATTAGATAGTTCTCGTTTGCCCATCCGATAATGCCAAGACCTCCAGTAAGTTTGCCTGATTGACGGGATGGTGAAACATTCTGCGTGTGGCTCAAAAGTGTGGGTTAAAATTAAGGCTAGGGTTGAGTTATAAATTTACTCGTTTAATAGTTAGTTAGTCTAACTATATAACAACTTTTGGATTAACTGAATATAGCCAGTTTGTGCGCGCGTGTGTGTATGTGTGCGTGTGTCTAGTGCTATTTTTAATAATAATAATAATAAGGATAATAATAATGATAACAAATAATCATGGCCAACTGTACCAATATCATTTTTCCTCATTATTATTATTTTTATTACTACAGGTTTATTGTTGTGATTCTGGTTTGTTGATGATCCTTTATTATTGTTATTATTATTATTATTGCTGTTGTTTTTCTTCATTTTGTTGTTCATCTTTTTATTATTGTTTTAGTTGTCTTTTTTAAAAACGATAAAAAATAATTTAAATTTTATTGTCCTCTTCGAGCCAAGAGAGGGAAAAAAATTTTTAACAAGGGTCAGACGGTGGTTTATGGCAGGCCAAACTTGTTTATCGCGTTGATTGTTTATGCTATCATGTGAGAAATTGATAATTACGTACGTCTCGGTGTTTCTGTCTACGTTTGTTTGTATGTCTATCTGTGTGTGTATGTGTGTACGTGTGTGTGTGTGTGACTGTTTGCGTGTGTGCGCGTAAGTGGTGTATTGGTCAGTTTATGCATCTCAATTGCTGTGTTTTTTATGTGTATGTCTGTCTGTCTATCTGTCTGTATGGTGAGTTTCTTTGTATGTATGTACTTTTATGTTTGTGTTTGTTTATGCGCGTGTGCCTATACTTTTAATGTTTACGTTTTTAATAATGCATTCAAATACCAGAACTGTGCGTTCGCTGAATGTGAAATTAAAAATTAAATCACATTTCGGAAATATAATTTTGGAATTGGAAATGACATTTTTGCAATTTAATTTAAAGTTTCTAAAAAACTTTTACTATTTAATTTTATTTTTATAAAATAATTTTTACATTTTAATTTAAGTTCGTGGCGCGAGTCACATTGTCAAACGATGTTGCTTCTATGATTGCTGATAAGAAAGTAGAATTTTCATCCGTTTTGTGGATTTTGAAAGCTGATTTAAAGGAAATCACAAAATTGAAGCATAGAGGCAATATTTAAAAATTAAAAAAATCATTTCAATTCATTTTCTGTCCAAAAATTACGAAACTCTAAATCACACAGGCAAAAAATTTCCAATAAATTGTATGAAATGGACGGCGAGATATATATATATATATATATATATATATATATATATATAAAGAGAAAAAGAGAAAAAGTTATTGCTTAAAAAATTTACGTTGAATGCCATACTGTGATTATGCTAATAATAATACTTATTATCATTATTAACATCATATAAAAAGTAAAAACTACGAAATAACAAAAAAAAAAGAGGTAAAAATATAAATAAATCTAACAGAACCAATCACCGACACAAAAACCCCTTACATCAATTACCACAACTACTGTAGCCACGACCACCAAGTGAGGCCAGTCTACATATGAAGCAGGCAATCGCAGACACAGTAATCAATTAAGCCACTCATAACGCATTATAAGTACGCGCTAAAGCCGTTAGCGTTCTTTTTATAAGTCACTAATGAATTTGTGCAGTCGACATAGGCACGCACATACGCCTGCGCGTGTTTATTCGTGAGTATATGTTTAGGTATGTATGTATGTATGTATGTATGTATGTATATGTATGTATGTATGTCTCGGGTCTATGTATGTGTGCATATGTGTACATATATACATAGATGTGTGCGCGTTTGCACGTGAGTGTATACACGCAGATGCTTGTGCGTGTGTGTATGTACGTAGATGTATGTTTGTAGGACTTGTATCGCAAGCGTGAAAATTGATCTACTTTTGACTCGATATTTTTTACTATATAATTTGCTTCCAAAAATTTTTTCCATTCCTAATGCTTAGTGCACGTGACTGCCAGCGGATTTATTTGTGCGTGTGTGTATATGTGCGTGTGGGCGTGTGCTAGTGTGTGTCTGTGTGTATGAGCTTGTTTTTAAAGTTTGTGTGTGTGTTGCACATTCATTTCTTCTGAGAAACTTTCACAATAGGGCAATAATAATAAAAATAAAATTATTATTACCATTTTATAATAATAGTTATCATTAAATTGTAATATATACATATATTATGGTCACAAAATTATTTTCACGCTCGGTTTATATTTGGTGGAAACTTCTAGAGATGTCACCTAGCCAGAAGTTCAATCTTCTGAATCACTTGCTACTAAATATAAACGCCAATCAAAGAGATATTTATGACAGAATGGATATAAATAGAAAATATAATATAAAAAATATTAGTTATAATTTAGTAATATAGAATAAATTAGAATATAATATTACTACTACTACTGCCTGCTACTACTATTATCATTACAACAACAAAATACTACCCTACTGCCTACTACTACTACTACTACTACTACTACTACTACTACTACTACTACTACTACTACTACTATTACTATTACTACTACTACTACTACTACTACTAATAATAATAATAATAATACTGCCACTACAACAAAAACTACTACAACTACTACTACTACTACTACTGCTGTTGCTACTACTACTATTACTACTGCTGCAGCTGTCGCTGGTTTTCCGCGGCGCTACTACTATTTACTTTTATTCATACTTTCTTATACTTGTAGTACTATTTCTGTTAAGTACCATCTTCACATTTTCTAAAAAGGAATAATTTGAACTCTTTTATTATTGCAGAAGACATAAAATCAAATCAAAATAGATAAAATGAAATAAAATAAAATAAATTGTCAATATTGTAATAAATTGTTAATATTGTTATGCAATATATTGTTATAATAATAATAAAATAATTTTGTTTATCCATCAAATTTATTTTGTGAAAATTATTACTAATAACACTTGGGAGACAATTATTTTTGGCCTCGTGGGTGGATATTTTTTGAATATTTATAAGTTCAAAGACGTCACCCCACATGTTTACATTTGTTTTCTACTTCCGCTACTATAACTACTACCACTACTACAGCTACTACAACTGCTACAACTACTACCACTACTACAACTACTACAACTGCTACAACGGCTACAACTGCTATATAACCGTAAAAAAGTTAAATTTTAATTAAATGGAATAATAGGAAAACTTCTATTGAAAAAACGCTGATTGTTGTGCTTGTGCAAGATTGGATTAAATTTAGCCTGAATGAATGAATGAATGAATGAATGAATGAACGAACGAATGAATGAATGAACGAAAGAATGACCGAATGAATGAATATATGAACGAGCGAATGATTGAATGAACGAATGAATGAGTAAATGAATAAATAAAGATTTATTTATAACGAATCATTTATAAGGTACTATGCGTCAAGCAGCCAGACCTCGCTCACTGTCATGCAGCATGTGTTATGCCATTTACTATCTATCATTTACGATTTTTCATGTCCCATTAATTACACTCATTCATTCATTCGTTCGTTCGTTCGTTTTTTCTTTCATTTGTTTGTTTGTTTATTTATTCATTTGATCATTCATTCATTTCAAAATAAAATTTCGTTCGCTCATTTGTTCGTTCGTTCGTTCACATGCTCCAACATTCGTTTGAAACATTGTGTTACCGATTTTTCCATTCGTTCATCTATTTATCATCAAACAAACAAACTGCGCCAATACGTACGGTAACAATCCTAAAACTCTGAACCAGCTCAATACTGCAAATTCTCTTGTTACATAAACTATCGTCATCAGTAATGAAACGAAACGAAACGAAATTTTATTTGCTCCTCAAAATTACAGATAATAAATAAGAGACAGGATGAATGTGATCGAGCCCCTAATGGATAGCACAGCCACCTAGACAAATATGTTCAGAGTTTTGTGGTTAATATCAAATATTGTTAGTATGTTAATAACAGATAATAAAACAAAAGGTAGTTAACTAAAAAATAATGTTTCATAAATAATTATAATCGCATTAAAAATATCAACAGAAATTGTTTATAGATAGAGAACATAAATTTCATGATGTAAATACATTTCTTATATAATTTATTAAATTATTAATCATAGAATTAAATTAAATTAAACCATTCTTAATAATGTTATTCCAGGTCCTAGGACATTAAATGTTTAGTGATTTTATAAACATCTCTACATTATTAATAAGGATAATAATTTTAATAATTGTTAATTATTAAAAACGATTTAACTTTTTTTTTAAAATCAGTAGCCGATTTCGCCTTATATTGAAAACCATTCTTAATAATGTTATTCCAGGTCCTAGGAACCTTACAGATTACATGCGAATGTAAAATGTTAGTTTTTGATTTATTCGATTGCAAATAACTAGACATCCTATGACTGTTAGCATGTTTAAAATAATTAGCAAACGTATTAGGCAATTGATTATTAAGCTGCTTATACACAAAAATCAAAGTACGATAAATATTCAATTGATTAAAATTAAGATTATTGGTTGTCGTAAATAACTCCTTGGTATGAGACCTCATCGTTGACATGATGATGATTCTGACGGCCCTTTTGTTAAAAGGTAGCTAATGATGAATTGTTGCTGTTTTTGGTTCAGCCTGAAAGAACATGTGAACAACCACGCACATAAACAATTATTTACACAGATTTATTAAAACGCATATATCCGCACAAACACGTGCACACATATATCCACACATGCCTACACACATTTACACACACATAGTTGCACACACCCGCACAGACAGACAGACAGACAGACAGACAAGTAAACAAAGTTTCTCAACATTTGACGACAAATCATCGAAGTTTATGTTGGGACACGTAATTTAAAAGCTCTGCACTCAGAAGCCGGTAATTATACCAGCGTACAAATTTACATAAACACGCACACGCACACACGCACAGACACACACAAACAAAACAATCTCACAGTTTGAGACCGCGTGATAGCAAATTTTTTCCAAAAGTTGCATGCAGGCATCAGTGGTGATGCGCACCATTGAAATCTGGCGGCATATAAAGTTTGTGTATAAATAAAAATTAACCAGTAACACGCATTTGTGTACCAAACACTAATAGGCAGCACACACATGTACACAGATATGCATGCTACTTAGTTTTGTAGAGTGTTGTGTGGGAGGTATCACCTGACATCCATTCAGGCGGTTTTGAAGTTCGTTGCTAGATTAATTACTCAAATAATCCACGCATTCCATTCAGCATTCCACGCTAATATTTAGAAATTATTGTTGTTTGATTCAAAAGTCAGTAAAGATTCATTAGGTTTTCATAGGTCCTTTAATTTGAAGCATCATTTCTTCAGCAAAACAAAAGCAGTTCTACAATCTTCACAATAATGAAATATGCAAGATGTATAAGATTGTCGTGTTATGCCTCTTTATTTAGTTTTTTTTGTTTTGTTATGGTTTATGTCTTGTCATCTTGACAACACGTTTTCATGTTTTCATGTGATTCAAAATTTTTATTCCTTCCTACTGCTGCATGTCTGGATGTCTTGATTTATGAACGTGCAGTGTTCTGTTTTTGCCCGGCCTTATTACTTTTGCATATCATTACGCATCTTAAAAACAACTCAAATATATCAACTCGCCCTAATAATATTCACATATTTGCACATGGGTGTTTGCCTGTGAATCTTTCCCTCTCTCTCTCTCTCTCTTTCTCTCTCTCTCTCTCTCTCTCGGTTTTTCTCCCCTCTTTTCCTATGTGTGTGTTTGTGTGTGTTTTCTTCTACTTCTTATTTATTTATATTTGCTCGAACTCACGTCCATTGAAACGTCCATTTCATAGAGAAATGTTTCACGTATGCGCACACACACACACATACACATACATACGCAAACACACATAAACGTACGCACATGCATACAGATGGATAAACATTCAAAGTCACATAGAGACAAACACACACTTCCTTCCTATATCCGATTGATTTATTATCCATAATTTTCATATTTATTCCTAATTTTTTCATATTTAAAAAAAAATTTTGTATTTATTCGCGATATTTTATTTTTTCAAAACTTTAAATTTTAAAAATCTGTCTTGATGTTAGCGTTTAATTTATTTTTTTTAAATTTAATTTAATTTAATTTATCTACAGATATTACTATCCTGTTAGTTTTCATTCGTTGGAAACTTATTTCCTCCAAAAAACTTCTCCATGTCTTCCAATTTATTACTCTTAGAAAGCATTCTTCATAAATGTTCGCCATCAACATCTTCCCAAACATTTCGTCCCATCTTCAATGAATTTTATTTCGTGATGAATGAGGCATGTACGTATCATCATCATCATCATCACCACCACCACCACCACCATCACCATCATCATCATCATCATCATCATCATCATCATCATCATCATCATCATCAGTATCATCATCATCATCATTATCATCATCATCATCATCATCATTATCATCATCATCTTCATCATCATTATCATCATCATCATCTTCATCATCATTATCATCATCTTCATCATCATTATCATCATCATCATCTTCATCATCATTATCATCATCATCATCTTCATCATCATCATCATCATCTTCATCATCATTATCATCATCCTCGTCGTCATCATTATCATTATTATCATCCTCACAACCATCATCTTCATCATCATCCTCATCTTCATCATCTTCTTCATCATCATCATCATCGTCGTCGTCTTCGTCATCATCGTCAGGTTGGTGGGTGGAACGCTCGTCCATTGTTAAAGTTTCATAAGAGATTAATTCCTTTTTCTTTGACGGAAGAAAATACGATTTTTCTTCTTTTTTTCCAGAAATTAATTTTTTATCAATTGATTGATGGATGGTGGGATATATTGAAGAAATGATGGATGAATGCTTGGATAGATAGATCCTAGAGATAAATAAAATGCTAGATGAATAGATCGTCCGATGAATGAATGGATGGATAGATGGATGAATGGATTGATGGATGGATATATAGATGAATGGATGGATAGATGGAAGAATAGATGAATGGATGGATTGAAGGATGGATGGATGGATGAGTAGATAAAATGAAGGAATGATTGATGGTTCATTTGATGAAGATTAGATGAATGAAAGAAAAAATAGATGTAAAAAAATCTTTTAAATAAATGATCGCTCTAAAATAAATTACACCACCACCACCATCATCGTCATCATCATCATCATCATCAACGACATCATCATCATCATCATTATCATTACTATGGACACCATCGCAATCATCATCATCATCATCATCATAATTATCATCATCATCAACAACAACGACATCATTATCATTACTCTAGACATTCTCACCATCATCATCATCATCATCATCATCATCATCATCATCATCATCATCATCATGAACGTCAGAGCGAAGACAATGGGACAGACGTCTTGTATGGCCGAATGTTATCAAACTCTTCAATGGGAGATTGCTTTTAAACGATAACATGAGAAGTTGAAAAATCTGAGAGAGAGAGAGAGAGAAAGAGAGTGAGAGGGAGAAAAAAAAAGAGAAAGAGAGAAAGAAAAAAAGAAAGAAAGACAGGAGAAAACAACAATTAACTATTTCTATATTTTCAATTTAATAAAAATATATTTTTGTTGGCTTAATGGATTCAAAAAACTTTTTGTACAAAACATAAAAAAATGAATGAATGATTTAATGAATAAACAAAAACAAGAATAAATTATTAATTGATTGAATTAATGAATGAATGATTAAAACAAATTTGTAAAAATAGCTACTATCAATTCAAAGACAGATTTTATTTAGTAATCCTCATATCCAACGACCATTTTGGATAAAGAAATAAAGAGAGAGAGAGGGAGAGAGAGAGAGAGAAAGAGAAAAACGATAGGAATAAGGATAACAAAAAATGAAAGAAAAAAGAGAGATAAAGAAAGAGAGAGAGAGAGAGAGACACGACGACGATGATGATGACAATGAACCTAACGCGGAAAGTAAAAAAAATGTTATTCAAGATAGTCACTGTTGAACTAACTTCTCTCCTTCCCCTCTTCCCTCTTTTCTCCCTCCTTTCCCTCCTTCTCTCCCATTTCATCATCATCATCATCGACATCATCAAAATCAATAACAACATCATCACCGTCATAGCCCTTGTCATGGTTTAAGTTGTTTTTAAGAATGATTTATGGTACAAAGTTATCCAACTTTTTACGTAAAATTACGACCATATTACCAAAGCTTATTATCATTATCATTATTATTGTTATTATTATTGTTGTTGTTATTATTATTCTTGTTGTTGTTGGCGCGAAAGTAACAAGCGATCCAATCGTTCGTTCAAGCAAACATCTTCCGTTTGACGGGTCTTCATTGATTAAGAGCACGACCAAGAGAACAAGAAATCGGGTTTGAAGTTGCACGTGTCGTCATCGTCATCGTCGTCGTCGTCATCATCATCATCATCATCGTCGTCGTCATCATCATCATCATCGTCGTCGTCGTCATCATCATCATCATCGTCGTCGTCGTCATCATCATCGTCATCATCGTCATCGTTGTCGTCTTCCTTTTCCTCCTCCTCACCATCCTCACCATCCTCACCATCCTCACCCTCACCATCATTACCATCCTCACCCTCATCATCATCGTCATCATCATCGTCATCATCGTCATCGTTGTCGTCTTCCTTTTCCTCCTCCTCACCATCCTCACCATCCTCACCCTCACCATCCTCACCATCCTCACCCTCACCATCATTACCATCCTCACCCTCATCATCATCGTCATCATCATCGTCATCATCATCGTCATCGTCGTCATTTTCAACATTTCGACATGGATCAAATCATTTCGCGTGAAACGAAACTTTCATCTTGTTTTCTTGTTACGAATAGATATACAGATACACATATATATTCTTCTCTCTCACTCTTTTTTTTTCTCTCTCTCTTTTGCCCTCTCTCTCTTTCTTTCTCTCTCTTTTTTCTCTCTCTCTCTCTCTCTCTCTCTCTCTCTCTGTCTTTCACTTTCACAATTCGAGACAGACGATGTGATTAAATTTTCCTGTCAAGTATAAATTGATTATTGTCATTCTGTCAAACCAGCAAACAAATCAAAAGATAAAGAAACAATGAAATGAATTTTGAAACATCGCTTAAAAGTTTATTTGAAGTATATATTTTATTTATTTGTTTGTTTCAAACAGATAGAAATAGAATAAAATATAGTTAATTAATTTCAAATAAAATACATATATAATAAAAGAAAATTCACGCATATTAAATTAAATTAAATTGACATAAATTTTGTGTAAAACACTAAACTGTACGTGTTGAAATGGTTGAAAAAATATAACTGTGACAACGAAAATTTGTTACTTTGGTGTTAAAATACACATTAAAATAAACTTCATTGCTATATTTCAATGTCCTTAGTAACAAAACTTATAAAAATTAGCATATAACATAGCAGGGAATACTTATTTGAGTTACTTATCATTGAAAATATCGACTTAAGTTATTTATCACCGACGCGTGAAAAAGCACCATAAAAAACTCCACCAAATTTTGAAAATTAATAACCGCAGACAATAATGAGTGACCTTTTACGCAAACACGCTGCGACAAAAAGCAACAAGATCTCACGAACGGAAATGTTCATTTTTTTACGTCGTTCGTGTTATTTTTCTGTCTGCATAAACATTCAATTATGTGTTTGCGTTATTCAAAATGGATGAACTGTAGTTGGTGCTAGGCTGATTGCGTTCAGTGTGGAGTCATGTACACGCACGCACATACGCACAGACATACACACACATACATACACACACACACACACACACACAAACACACAAACACATTCTCGTGTATGTATGTATGTATGCATGTAAAACAATAAGTTTTTTGTTGAAAATGGGTTTGTGGAAAATGAAATAAAACGAATAAAGTGAGTGGATGGAAAAGTGTGACTTGGCAATTAACGCAAGCATGCTGTCATGGGAGTCAACCCGAAATGGATAAGTTTTTTTTTTTTTTTAGAAAAAATGTTTTTTTTATTTTTAAAAGTTCGTTAGAGGATTGTTGGGAATGTTCTGTTGGATATTGTTGTAGCAGTTTGTTGTTGTGGATGTTGATGTTTTGTTGGTGTGGG
>NW_008703571.1:1390555-1397714 GCF_000326865.2 Helobdella robusta
GTTTAGGATGTTGTTGTTGTTGAAGATGTTGATGTTTAAGATGTTGTTGTTTTAAATGTTGGGTTAGTCTCTGCGTTGGTCGAAGTTAGGATTTTAAAAGAATAGAATAATATAAATGATAATGATTAAGATAATTACAACAATGATGATGATAATGATGAAATGGTGATGATAATGATGATGATAATGATGATTGGAATGCTGATAATGATGACGATGACGCTGACAACGATGAACAAAATAATAAGGGTGATGACGGTATAATCATTACCATAACGATGAAGATAAAACAAAGACAGTTATTTTAATTTCTTTTTCAGGCATTTAAAATTTTAAAGAGAACGATTTTTAAATTTGATATACCGCTTGAAACTATTGCGCTAATTGCTTTCACACATGTATGTATATATGTATGTATGTATGTATGTATGTATGTATGTGTGTGTGTGTGTGTGTGTGTGTGTGTGTGTGTATGTCTGACTGTATGTATGTATGTATGTATGTATGTATGTATGTATGTATGTATGTATGTATGTATGTATGTATGTATGTATGTATGTATGTATGTATGTATGTATGTATGTATGTATGTATGTATGTATGTATGTATGTATGTATGTATGTATGTATGTATGTATGTATGTATGTATGTATGTATGTATATATTATTATTATTATTATTAATAAAAAATTTATAAAGCGCTAATTCAAAGGATCTCAAAAGCGCTATCAAAAAAATATCATGGCATAATCAACATAAATAAAGAGTTATCAGTGCATTTTAACAAAAAAAAATTTTAAGAAAAAAAAACACAGTCTTCATTATTTCCTTAATCTAACATCGCACAATAAACTATATAAATCACTCAGTTATAACTAAAACAAGTCAGTTCAATGAATTACAACGAAAATAAGTAAGTTTTCAGTTTTCTTTTAAAATCAGGCAGGTTCAACTCCGGATCTCTTAGAAAGGCAGGCAAATTGTTCCAAACAGACGGTCCCAAGACGGCGATGTTACGAGACCCCATATGAAGACACGAAACTGGGACTAGCAGCAGGTTCAGATCATGAGACCTCAGATGCGTTCCAGAAGGAGGTGCCAACTTCTTTGCAAACATTTCCGACAAATAAGGTGGTGCAAGACGATTTATTGATGTATGTATGTATGTATGTATGTATGTGTGTGTGTGTGTGTGTGTATGTATGTATGTGTGTGTGTGTATGTATGTATGTATGTATGTATGTGTGCGTGTGTATGTATGTATGTATGTGTGTGTATGTATGTATTTATGTATGTATGTATGTATTTTTCAACATGGCAAGGTCGCTTGTAAACAATGAAGTTTTATATTTTCTTGAAAATAATTGGAGTTTAAGTGAAAATGACTCGTTTGTAAATAATATTGTTGAATTTTACAGTTTTGAGGATATTGATAATGCTATTAAAGCTCTGAAAAACGAATTAGTTAATTTGAAAATAGAAAAAATTGAAAAGTTTCAGTCTCGCGGGAATAGGAAAATAGAGAAATTGTTTGAATGGATTTTCATAATGAAATATTTAAAGGAGAATAAATATTGGGAAAAGTGTTCTATATTTGTGAGTTCTAACTTAAATAAAGTTCCAAAGGTCGAAAGTTTGTTAACGATAAACTTTCAAATAATTAAACGTGAACTAATTGAAATGTTGCACAGTCAACAGATGCAGTTTAATAAACTTGTCGAAGCTGTTTCAATAATAAAAAACATTGTTGTTGAAATAAATAAATTTATAGAATCTACTGAAAATAACAACATTAATACCGTTAAGTTTGAAAAACTTGTTGATACTGTTGAAAATAAATTAGACGTTAATAATGCTGAAATTAATAAAAATTTAGAAATTAATACCACTGAAGAACTAGTCAATAAACCACTATGGTCGGATGCATATGACAGTCCAATTGGCGATGATGTTTAGCCATTCTTGCTTGTTAATAACGAAAGAAATCTCAACAGCTCAGCAACAACACAAAAGCAGACAACAAACCAAAAGTATCAACAAACAAGGTAGCTGACTCTAAGACAGTTGAGAAAAAACCAGTTAGAATTATTGGACAAAAAATTCTAGATAACGGTAAATTAAAGGCAGACAAAGAGTTAATTAAAAAATCTGTTTTCTGTCTAAGCAACATTAGCAAATGCCACAGAAATGATGTCGAAGAATATCTGACTACTAACGGAATTAGACTTTTATCATGCTATCCAGTCGTTAAACAGTTTAAGAAAAAATCGACACCATCTGAAAATAGTTTTGATAACAACACAGTCAACTATTCTGATGATAAAACTAAAGATGATATAGAGTCCTCTATGTTCAGAGTTTGCATTGATAGAAATGACGTTAAAAAAATAAAGGACCCAGCGATATTGCCGCAACACATTATAATGCGCGAGTGGCAATTTAATAAAAAAGCTGAAGTTACTGTTGAAAAAACAAAGAAAGATGGATAAGCTAAATATCCTAGATGATGATGATGATGATGATGATGAAGATGAAAATGAAACTGATAACTACAATGAAATTCAAAATAAATTTAAATTAATGTGTAATTTTCATTCATGTATAAACAATTTTAAATCAACGTATGCAAATTATAGTAAAAATAATAAAATTAACAGTGGTATAAATTGTCAGAACTAGAAGATTTTATTGATCAATTGGATGTTTTTTTTTGATGTTATTGCTATATCAGAAACTTGACTGCGTAGTGAAAACCATAATTTAGTAAACTTAAGAGAATATAATTTTTTTGCAAAAATCGATAACATAAATTGGGAGGGGGTGTTGGCTGCTATGTGTCAGATAGGTTAAACTGCAAGGTTCGTGATGAAATCAATAAAATCCTTCCGCTTGATTTTGAAACATTGGTCTTAGAAATTTGTCACCAAAAACCTGAAAAAAATAAAATAATAATTATAACGTATCGATCTCCATCTTACAATTTAGATAAATATTTTTGCCACTTAGAAGAAGCAATAACTTTTATAAGTTCAGAAAATTAATCGCTATTCATCACTGGTGATTTCAATATTGATTGCTTTTATTCAGTTGGCTCTAGTGACAAAACAAAACTACAACAGTTAATGATTTCATATGGTCTGGTGCAAACCATTCACGTACCAACTAGAATCTTCGTCATCAAACAGTCACATCGACAAAATGTTTTTAAAAACAAATCATATCAGTTTTCTCTGTGGAACAATTGCTTGTGATTTGTCTGATCATTTACCAGTTTTTTGTGTGCATACGTGAGTCGGATTGTGCTAAGCATTCAACAAAAACCAATAACGAATGTTATTCGATCAACAAGTTTTCTTTCTCAGCACATCGTATAAGAAAATTAAATGAACATCTACTGTCATCTGATTGGAGCCAAGTTTTTCGGTGTGTAAATGTTGATATGGCTTTTGAAAGATTTATCAAAATTTTTCAGTCCTGCTCCTATGATGCGTGTTAAATACAATCACTGAAGAAAAAAAACTTTTGATGAAACAAAAACCATGGATATCAAAAGATATTAAAAAAATGATCAACAAAAAAAAATATTTATACAAAATGTTTCTGAAAAATCCTTATTCAGGAAAAATATGAAAAATTCAAAAGCTTCCGTCTATTTTGTACAAAATTGATAACGAAATCAAAACGTCAATATTATTTTCAACAAATTGAGCAAAATAAAAAAGATATTAGAAAAATATGGTCAATTATAAAAGAAGTTTCAAATATTTCTAGTAGACACGGTTCTAATATTCAATTAACTTCAAACGACCAATTAATAGAAGATCCAGAAAATTTTCTAAATGAACATTTCGTAAACATAGCACCAAATTTGATGAAATCCTTTAACGTTGATAATAATTGGGAATTATATCCTCGCAACAGGGTTTCGAATTTATTTTTTTGTGTTTATGTATCGGCAGATGAAATTATATCTACGACTAAATTGTTGATTCCAAAATCTTCCAGTGGCTGGGATGACATTCCAACAAAAGTCATTATAGAAACAATCAACTCAACAGCAACTATTCTTGAACACATCATCAATTTTT
The DNA here is from genome assembly GCF_000326865.2 of Helobdella robusta. Classification (NCBI taxonomy): domain Eukaryota; kingdom Metazoa; phylum Annelida; class Clitellata; order Rhynchobdellida; family Glossiphoniidae; genus Helobdella; species Helobdella robusta. The sequence goes on from NW_008703571.1 coordinate 1,394,645, forward strand.
CCATTATGGAAGGTGTTTCCCCAATGCTTAAAAATTTCAAAAATTATACCAATAGAAAAAGAAACTGGAAACAATGATGCATCAAATTTTCGACCCATCTCACTCTTGTCAACTTTCTCTAAAATAATAGAAAAAATAATGTATAAAAGAATCACATTTTATTTACAAAAAAATAACATTCTTTCCAGTCATCAGTTTGGTTTTCGTGAAAAATACTCGACAGAACTGGCTATTATAGAACTAATAAGAAAAATCGGAATACTCACGGAAAAAAAACATTTTGTTGTTGGAACTTGTCTTGATCTTTCCAAAGCTTTCGATTGCATTGATCACGCAATTTTATTAGGCAAGTTGGAACACTATGGCATGAGGGGTGTGCTTTTGAAATGGTTTCAAAGCTACTTGTCAGAAAGGAAACAGTTTGTTTGCTGGAAAAACAAGTATTCGTTATTACGGCCAAATGGAGTTGGTGTCCCTCAAGGAAGTATTTTGGGACCACTTTTATTTATTTTGTTTATCAACGACCTTCCAAATGCAACAGACTATTTCGACTATGTTTGTTTCGCTGATGATACTAACATTTTTAGTAGCGGAAAAAACATCAACGAAACAATTGAAAAAACGAACGATAACGTAAAACACGTTGTTTCTTGGTTCAACAGCAACAGGTTAACAATTAACAACTCAAAAACTCAAATGATTCTATTCGGACCAATACAATATTTAAATTATAAAGAGCCGTTTAAAATCGAAATTAATAATCTTGAAATTACTGAAAGTCAAACAGTAAAATTTCTGGGTGTATTTCTAGATCAGAAATTGAGTTTCAAGTCCCATGTTGATTACATATCCAACAAATTGGCAAGGTCAATTGGAATAATCAGCGGGGTCAGATTTTTCCTTCCAAAACGATGTTTAAACGTGCTCTACAATGCCATATGTTTGCCTAACGTGACGTACTGCAATGTAGTTTGGGCCAGTGCATACCAATCAACCACCCATCCTATCATGATACTGATGAAAAGTGCAATCAGGATCATCACGTTGTCAAGAAAACAAGCCTATGTTTTCTAGGTTAGCCTAGGTTATCCCCACAAGTATGTATGTATATATGTATGTATGTATGTATGTATGTATGTATGTATGTATGTATGTATGTGTGTATCAAAGTATGTGTGTATGTATGTATGTATGTATGTATGGATGCATGCATGCATGCATGCATGTATGTATGTATGTATGTATGTATGTATGTATGTATGTATGTATGTATGTATGTATGTATGTATGTATGTATGTATGTATGTATGTATGTATGTATGTATGTATGTATGTATGTGTGTATGTATGTATGTAATGTAACACATGGTTTTTTTGGTATTTTGGCATTTCTGTATTATATTTGATTAGGTGGAGAGATGGTTTAATGGTTAAAGTACCTGGCACTGTGCTGTTGCAGTGACCTGGTTCGAACGCAGAAAGTTTACATGCAATGTGTCATATGTGTGAATTTACATAACAAAGATAACGCTTTATTAATTTAATGAGAAAACTTATTAACAATACCAATAGTATTAATAATAATATTTGTTATTGTTATTATAAAGTTTTATCTACGGTAATTAATTATTTGAATGTTTTCTTCATATTCATTCGCTTATATTTTAATTTATTAAAATTCATTCATTTGATCAATTATTCATTAATTCATACATGCATTCATTGTTTTTTGTTCGTTCATTAATTCATTTGTTCTTTCATTCATTCCTTAATTAATTCATTTGTAATTTCGCTTTCTTTTTCTTTTATTCGTTCCATCAATCAATCATTTGCGTTTTTACCCTTTTATTCATTCAAACAAAAGTTAAATCATTCATCATTTTGCAGTGTCAACCACACACACACACACGCACACACACACACACACACCCATATACACACAAGGATATACACTCACACTCACATACACACACGTATACACACACTCACTCACACACTCGAACGCACGCACACACTCACACAAAATAATGTGTTTTTTCAAACCGACTATAAAATGTATAAAATTATGATTGAAAGGCAAGAATTTTTTCTTTAATTTTGTCCAAACCTTATCTTAGCCTATCAATTTATGACTAAGAAAAAAAAATTTGTTGAAGTACTTTAAAATATTTTTAGCAATTTTTCCAAATAAAAATTAACCAAAAACAGCGTCAAATATTCAAAAAGCTTTCCCCATCCAATAAAAATTCTTAGATCAACAAATGTGTGTGTGTGTGTGTGTGTGCATAAGTGTATCTGTGAGTATGTGTGGCTCTTTCTGTGTGTGTGCGTGTATGTGCATTTGTGTAAACATTCTTATGTCTTTTTACGTGATATTTAAAACAAATATTTGTATTGAAAATCATTCGCTAACGTTGGCCTACTTTAGCATGATCTTTCATTTGCAATTTTTCTCCAAAGTAGTATTTCAAAAGTATTAAAGAATCTTTCGTTAAATTCAACACACTGCATCATCTATGACGATTACTGTCAGCCATTGCTGATAAATTTACCGGTTAATAATTTATTTTTCAAACATTTTTACCAAGATAATGTGTGGCACCGGCATGATAGCAGCGGCCAACAAAATTACGATCAGAAAATATTTCAGCAGAAACAAAATAAAATAGAAAAATTTTTTCAGTGAAAATGGTAACAAATGCGCCAAGGATGGGTTTTAAGTACGTTCTCATTTAGAGCTTAACAACCAAATTACTTTTTCTTGTTGTATGCTGTAGTTTTTTTTTGTAAATTATTTTATTGAATTTTTTTGTCTTGATGTTTTTGTATAGTTTTAAGAGTGTTGTTAGCTTTGTGTTGCTGTAATCGGTTCGAATTCAAACATAATCCTGCCTAGTTACTTAAAATAGCTTTGTCGAGCAGATTCGAGTGCACGTCAGGTAGTCTATGTTGGTGCTTCCATCCAAGTGAAGCATCAAATGAAAAAAATATTGACGCTGCGATGCATATGGTATACAATGCTCATCTATAAAACTTACCCTACATTGAATATAAGTAAAATCAAATGTGT
>NW_008703571.1:1397764-1399138 GCF_000326865.2 Helobdella robusta
ACGTTGCATTGTTTTCCTTAGCAGATTTACAACCCGGCACTCTCCGCAGACGATCGGCGTTATGTTACGTTTTATAGAGGTGCCATGAGAAGTGTTTGAGTCTCGCATTTTATTCACATGTAACAATTTGTTTATGAGGGGCTTGTTTCTCTTTTTTGTAAGGTAGCTAGGTAGATGTCTATGCATAACCAATATATACTTACTAGGCGGTATACAATAAGGCGTTTATGCTTATCTGATTGAATGAACAGATACAATACTAGACACAAATCTTAACCATGCGGTGTTGTTTGCGAGTGTATGTTTACAAAGATAGAATAAATATACTGTATGTTTAAAAATTTGATAAAAGTACTTTTTTCCATTTTTGTAGAAATCTTTTAAAAATTGTTTAGGCTGGGCTTAAGCGGGTGCCGTTAATTGTGGTCTGTATTTCTAATTCATGCTTCTGCTTATATTTGGTTAAACATTTTCAGATTGTTTGAATTTAAAATTATTCAAATAAAAATGTCGTTCTAACTAATCACTCTTTTATATTTTATTTTTTGAGATTTAATTTGTTTTATTTAAGTTTTAAATTAGCAATGACAAATCAAAAGCCTGTCATATTGAAGTCGTAAGTTGAAAAAAATAATGAAAAATGTTCCTGTGCTATCATGAGATGAGATGATGCAAAATTAAAAGACACACAAGCAGTCATGAATGAAATTGTATTAAATAATAAAAAATTAACTTAGTATGAGTAAAAAAAGCAGACATACAAATCAACAAACATACAAACACCAAACGAGCAAGTAAAAATACAAACACCAAACATACGAACAAGCAAACAGCAAACATACCAAAGTAAGAGCACGTAACACAATCCTCAAGCAATCAACCAATGAGCGTCGCATACTTATTTCTATTTACCTATCCCTCGTCACAACCAGTTTATCATTTTTTTTCCAATTATGGAAAAAAATTGATGGTCGTCATATCTGGCCAACCACACCGCATATTTCCTGTCGTTGTATATATCATATATCTTTATATATCTTCTTTATTTTTACTATGTTTCGGATTCCTCACTTATTAACACATTTTTTTGCGTCCTATAAATCCAGTTGTTACTGCAATATGAGGATTGTCTTTCTCTGGATGTGTATGTGTGAGTTCGTGTGCGTGTGATGTGTGTACGTATATATATATATATATATATATATATATATATATATATATATATATATGTGTGTGTGTGTGTGTGTGTGTGTGTGTGTGTGTATGTGTGTGTAATAACACATTTTTTGCGTCTTATAAGTTCAAGGATTGTCTCTGAAAGTGTATGTATGTGTTTGTGTAATTTCTAATTTACCCATTCTATAATAAATACCT
>NW_008703571.1:1399346-1401224 GCF_000326865.2 Helobdella robusta
CAAGTGAAACGTCCATGGTCGGTTTACAGATCTAAAGTTTGTGAATCATTGTTATATTTTATTTAATCCTACATGATAAATTGGGGAAGATTTTTTTTTCAGAAAAATTGACGAACAATTTTAATGGAGCTCATTTGTCCTAGCTCCAAGACGAAGCCTACAGCACAAAAGAATTGAAAAATTTGAATGGAAAAATTTGAGAAAAAGTTGAAAAGGAGATGGAAAATATGAGAGAGAAAAACGGAGGAAAACCAAAATGGATGGAGAGAGCGAGAAAAAAGGAAATAAAATGAAATAAAGAATGCGAATAATATAGATATAGAAAAGAGAAAGAGAGAGAGAGAGAGAGAGGAAAAAAGAGAGAGAGGAAAAATAAAAATAGTAAAATAAAGGCATTGAAAAAAAGAAGAAAAGGAAAAAGTAAAAAAAAGAGAGAGAGAGAGTGATACAAAGAAGGAGAAAGAAACGGGAAAAATGAAATAAACATAAAAAAGCAGTGTTTGTGTTTGTGTGTGTGTGTGTGTGTTTGTGTGTGTTTGTGTGTGTGTGTGTGTGTGTGTGGTGCGCGCGCATAGAGGAAGAACGAAAAAAAGAGAAAAAAGAGAGAGGGCATAGAAAGAAAGAGTGGTAATAAACTGCTAACATGCAAGGAATTAGAAAAAAATGAAAAAGGTAAAAAAAAATTTAAAGGAAAATTTTCGAAAAGTTGTTTTTATTTTTTTCAATTGATAATTAATTATTTGATTTAATTAATTTAACACTCACAAAGAAGTTTTCTTCGTGTTGTTTGTTTTATTTTTGTTGTCTATTCAACTTTTTAATTTCACCCGTTCAAACTCACTAAACTTGTTTTTTCACTAAACATGTTTTTTTATGTTCATTTTGTTTATTTTGTTGTTTACTATTCAATGATTTTTTTTACAACTTTTGACTAATCAGTGGTTTTGTTCGCTTAATTGTAGTAGTATATAATGCTCATTTGTTTGTTCATTATTCACTCACTCGTTCATTCATTTATTTATTTAATTAATTAATCCTTTTATTCATTCATTCAATTCATTCATTGAATGAATGCATGCAGTTATCCGTTCTTTCCTTTTTCCATGTTCATTCATTCATTCATTCATTCATTCATTCATTCATTCATTCATTCATTCATTCATTCATTCATTCATTCATTCATTCATTCATTTATTCATTCATTTATTCATTCATTCATTCATTCATTCATTCATTCAGTCACACTTATTCAATCGTTTGTTTATTCATTCATTCATTCACTCATTTATTTATTTATTTAATGATTCCTTCATTCGTTCATTCATTCGTTTGTTCTTATGTTCGTTTTTAATCTCTTGCATGTATAGTGGCTGGTTTGTTTGGTAGGCAAACAGATGGGCCAGTAGAATAGATCGATGAATAATCGAGTCTATGATTGTTTGTAGTGAAGAAAAACTCATCACCACTATCATATCTGATCACTAGAGAAATTATGTCAGGGTCGTCTGGCAATAATAATAATAATAATAATAATAAGCTATTTCTAACCATGAACAAACAATATCAACCCTATTGCCAGAACATACAATTGAATGATATTTTTAACTAGAGCCTGTATTAAGGGTGGGCAGGCAAGCAGGGCTACTATCCAGGGACTGCCTCCAAAAAGGACCACCTAAAGGAAAAAACTCTTCAACAATGAAGGTAACAGATATTTAAGTTACTACAATCGGCTGTAAAGTTTTTAGACAATTATTTAATGTCCCCTACTGCACCTACACTAAATCCGGCCTAACTGGCAACACATTTCATTTACACTAAATAACGATCGAAGATTACCGGTCATTCTCTTTTTTACATTACTCAAAAGTATCACAC
>NW_008703571.1:1401274-1410389 GCF_000326865.2 Helobdella robusta
ACACACACCCACACACACACACACACACACATAAAACACACACACACTCACACACAACACACACATATTCCACACACACACACACACAACACAATCCCACACACACGCTCACACACAAACCACACAATTCCACACTCACACACAACACACAATTCCACACACACACACAACACAATTTCACACACACAACACAGTTCCACACACACACAACACACACACAATTCCACACTCACACACAACACACACAATTCCACACTCACACACAACACACACAATTCCACACACACACACAACACACACAATTCCACACACACACACAAACAGAGCAAACGTGAATACGCGTGGGTCGATACACAACTAACATTACACATGAAAGACGGAGATGTAATTGAACCTGGACAGAGCAACACGCACAGAACCGGGCGTTCTTAGCCATTACATTATCACGTCATTCAACCACAAATTAAACACCCCTCCCAAAAAATAAGGTATTTGTATTAAGATAGGGTCAAATAAAGTTGGAACGGGGTCATGCCTCTCAATTTTTACTGCGACCTACCTATGGAAAAATGGCAAAGGTGCTGTACTAACCACGTGTGTTAATGTACATTCGATCAACTTGACATGATGAATGTAGACAATTTAGAAACATATGTTTGTATGTTTTTGCTTTTGTATATGTTTGTATGTTTGCGTTTATCTGCACGTGTCGTTTTTATTTATGTATGCGATTTTGTATGTGTGTATGTGTGTGTGTGTAAGTGTGTGTATGTTTGTGTGTCTGTAGTTAAGCTAGATAATATTCGTTTTTACACTAGAATAAGTGTTAATATGTATGCTTTATTATTTGGAATGACTATTTTATTAGTTGTTCATGAGAGCGCTGTCGTTGTTAACGACGTTGCTATTTGTGTTGTTGTTCATGTAGTTGTTACAATTGCTGGTGATGATGGTATCATTTTCAATGCTATCATTGATGATGGTATCATTGGTGATGGTATCATTGGTGATGGTATCATTGGTGATGATACTATCATCGATTATGCAATTATTTTTTTTATTGTTTGAGTCAAAATTTAAAAATTTTCATTTTAATGGTTAATGAAAGAATCATTATGCATTGTTCGTAACAATGTGGAGTGTGCATCAGATGTGTGTGTGTGTGTGTGTATGTGTGTATAGGTGTGTGTATGTGTGTATAGGTGTGTGTATGTCTGTGTATTATGTTGTATGTTATGCGTTTTGCATGTGTTGTACAATTTTCTATTACTGTTGGTGTTGTAAATGAAATTGTCTCTTATTAACTTTTATTATTATTTTTAATTATTTATGTTTATACGTAATTTTTATAGTTGTGGTTAGTCGTTTAAGTAGTTAAACAATGTTTATGTGGTTGGAGATGAACTGAAAAGCAGAAATACGTAAACACCTGCTTTTAAGCGCATCAGAGTAAGCGAATTATTGTATAGTAATAAAACGCTTTCACCAAATGTTTTGTATTTGTTTTTATGTGTTTGTGCGTGCGTATGCGTGCGTGCGTGTGTGTGTGTGTGTGCGTGTGTGTGCGTGCGTGTGAGTGCGTGCGTGCCTGTGAGTGCGTGCGTGCGTGTGTGTATTTTGAAGTTGACATCGAAGCAGGTTGGCAACAAAAGACGTTGTCATGTTAGCCACAATTTATTACCCAAAATGACGTCACGCTCTTTTAATGATAACAATGATGACGACGTTTAATGATGTGACGGTGAAAAGTATGATGACGTTGACGGAAGTGACGTGAAATCAAATAACGATTGTGATGATTGTGATGATGACGATGGTAATGACGATGATGATGACGATGATGATGATGATGATGACGACGATGACGATGATGATGATGATGATGATGATGATGACGACGATGACGATGATGATGATGATGATGATGATGATGACGACGATGACGATGATGATGATGATGATGATGATGACGATGACGACGATGACGGTCGCAGCAATATGCAGGATTAAGAATCACAATTTCGGATTATCAAGGTCTTTGTTATTTATTCTTTCCTCTCTCTACCTCCCTCTTTCTCTTTTATCTCTTTCTTTTTCTCTTTTTCTCTCTTTTTATTTCAGTTTATTTCTTTGTTCCTGTCATAATTTCTTTGTTTTTTTCCTTCTTTCTCTCACTTTATCTCTTTCTTACCAGTCTTCTTCCTCATTTATTTCTTTTCATCCAACACACACTCTCTCTCTCTCTTTCTCTCTTTCTTTCTCTCTCTCTTTCTCTCTCTCTCTCTTCTTCTATCTCTTTTTCTCTTTTTTCTCTATTTTTCTACCACACTTACACACACACCTACACGCGCACACATACACAAACTTACTCACACACACACACGCGCGCACGCACACAATAATAGCGTGATTAGAGCGACAGGAGACCAAAGCGAAAACGCAGCAGCACTCGTTAATTAAAGGGACTTCAAACAAACATAATTTATAAAACATAATGGTCGCCATTTGATGATTCCAACCACCAGCAAAGGCAAACATGTAACTCTACATAATTATGCCACATAATTATTAATAATTATAATAATTATAACAATAATAATAACAACAACAACAAAAATAATAATAATAATGAGGAGGAAGATGATGATAACAAACAATGAAATTGAAGATAACGTTTATGATGATAATCTCACGCACAAACAATACACATCTCACACAAACACACACACCAACAAACAAACAGATACGGAAAAAAATCATATTTCTATGACATCAAAGTCCCGTGACATTTAAAGAGTGGCAAGACAAGACAATAACAGATCATTAAATATTTAGAATGTCATTACATGTAATGGCCGTTAAAAAGTTTTTTGAAGGTATCTATTATGACGTCAACTAATGCAAACATCAGGTTCTTCGAAAAAATAAAAAAACAACATCAAAAATAACAATGTAGGCTTTACATTTACTGATCACTTCAATTAATATTGATACAAGACTCACATTTCTGTAGTATCATACTACAATTACTATTATTACTACTGCAAACAACAAAAAACAACTACTACGACCACTGCTACTAACACTAACCATGACCCAACTACTACTACTACTACTACTACTACTACCACTACTACCACTACTGCTATTGCTACTAATACTATCACTACTACTTTTACTGCTACTACTACTACTCTTACTGCCACTACTGCTACTGCTACAACTAGAACTACCACAGCCACAAAACAGCATTTGGACAAGAGCACTTTAAAGCAGCCAACAAACGCTGCAGACGGCCACATTATGACCTGCGACTTTTTCGCTGATGACTTTTAAATGGCCCCTTATAAACTATTTCGGACGTGAGCGCGTTTACCTGCCTACATGTTCACTATCATCGCATTTATACGTAACTGCCATCCTGTGTGTGTGTGTGTATGTGTGTGTGTGTGGGTTTGTGTGTGTGTGTGGGTTTGTGTGTGTGTGTGTGGTTTTGTGTGTGTGTATGCGTGATGTGCGTGTGTGTGTGTGTGTTTTTGTTACGCTTACGTAAGAACACATTTGAAATTCAAATCCACATTTTTGTGAGCACTGTAGCCAGAGATAACTTATCATCTACCATCGAGAGAATTTTTGAAAAAATTTTTGAAAAATTTCACGGCATAGGATCGACATTCGTGTGTTTCACGGATCGTCCCATTCATCCTGGAAAATTCTAACAATTTTCCATTGCCCTATATAAACTTTCTCGCTTCTTAATCTAAATTTTCCACTTAATAAAGGTTCACATTTCTTAACCAACATACTGTATAACTATATAAATATTAATCCATCCAAATGCAATGAAACCAAAGAAATAATCAGAGTCTATTGGTAAAGCACTTCATTGTTTCTAACCAGTGCAAATATTTAAGTCATTCGATTTTATGGTCATATTTCTTGTACAACAAATAATAATAATAATAATAATAGTAATAATAATAATAATAATAATAATAAAATAGAAATTAAAATTATCAAAATTATAGAATAATAACAATAACAGTGATGCTAATGGTTTGGTAGTAATAAAAGTATTTCATGTAGTACATTAATGAGTTTGAATATTAAATAGAAATACATTATTTACCATGTATATATACACACACATACACATACATATACACATATTTTTACATGTGTGTGTGGTGTGTGTGTGTGGTGTGTGTGTGTGTGTGTGTGTAAAACTTCTATATGTTTATTCATGACCGCATACAACAGACATACTATTTGCGTAGTGTTGTTCAATGTCGGCAAACATAGATCCATGTAGCAAACATTCATGTTGCTGGTTGTTTATAAAACTTTTTGTTTTGTATGTATGCGTGTCTGTGTGTTTGTTTGTCTGTATTTGTTTGTTTGTTTGTTAGCCAATATGAAATATCTACCAACATAAACGGAGAATGATCTAGTTTTAAATTGTGAACCAACACTAAAACACACACACACACGCACACACACACACAAACAAACAGACAGACACACACTCATGGTTACATAAGAAATCATCTTCAAACTTGACTGACATGGCATAGTGTAAAATTTATGAAAACTAAAATACTTCGATAAATTTTGTTGACCGTGAAAAATAAATTATATGTACGGTACGTAAATAAATATGCTTATGTCAAAAAAATTTGTGGAATGTATATAAATACAAATTTGTACAAATGACTCGAACAAATACAAAATATACTAATGCCAAATACATGCATACACGTATAAAGTATACACAAACTATATACAAATACCAAAAAATATCCAAAATGTATACGAAATATACAAGTATATATTTTTTTATTATTCTTTAAAAATATATGCAGATATAATTTTGTTTAACGTGCAGACGAGGAAAAATGAAAGGGAAGGATGGTGTTGTTGCGACTGAGAGATTTATTACTTTCAGTGATTCATTGCTTGCAGTCGGTTATAAATATTGGTGACAAAAAAGTGCTTGGGTGTGAATTGAAACAAATTTTATCTTTCAGATGCCTCTCAGGAAAGTTATTTACACCGCACACACATAATACACACTACACACACACAGTTACAGACAAACACAAACACACACACAGTTACAGACAAACACACATACACACACATACACACAGAGACATACATACTATACATACATACATACCTTGAGATGTAAGAAGCATAAACTAATTTAATTTCATTCCTCTGAATGAATGTAGATAGAAGACCATAAAAGTTGAAATGAATGCGAGTACTTCATTCAGTGCGCCTTCCCACACATTGTTTCTTTACTTCTTAGTTACACTAAAACTTTGGAACTACAAATGATACACACTGACTCACATATACATCCAAACATACACATGACTCACATACACACCGTACGACACACACATCCTCACAACACCACACGACGTATATATACACATACATGTCATCGCATTTGAAGCAAGTTACTGCGCATCAACAATACAGCAGGACGATACAACATTTCTACCGTCTGAGCTAACTGGCCAGCCAAAAATATTTTATGGTTTGTAATGTATGCTAGTACGGACGCTAACATTATTTTCTTATTGTTTATTTATCAGGTAATTCAATTTTTTTTCTTCAGTGTATTATATTTTTTCTTCATTACGTATTTTTATTAACATTGTTTATGTTTGTTTGTTCATCAGTTTTTCTCTCTTTATTTGTATACGCAACATATAAGCCTCCTACACACACACACACACACGTACACACATAACACAAACACACGCGCGCGCACACACGAGCACACATACTAACACGCACACTAACACACGCAACACACGCACATACAAACGTGCGTGTTTATCAAGTTTGTGGTTTTAGCGGCTCAATAGTTCGATTTTACGTTCATCTCTCCTAATGACAGTGCACAGGTCGTAGTTAGCGTTGATGTTAATTTAATTAGAGCACGCTGGATTCGAATCATGGAGTAACCAAGGACGGCGAACGTGATAAAGGTGCCAAAATTTGTAAACAGGCATCAAGAAAATTACTACAACTACCACTACTACTACTACTACTACTACTACTACTACTACTACTACTACTACTACTTCATCTACTACTACTAATACTACTACTACTACTATTACTCCTACTACTACTATTACTCCTACTCCTACTACTACTATTACTACTATTATTATTATTATTATTATTACTACTACTACTACTAATACTATTACTACTACTACTACTAATAATAAGAACAATAATAACAATAATAATCCCTACAAAAATAAGTAAGAACATGTGGCGGGCAGTACATTCATCACCATCAAAGCATCAAGAATAATAAATCATACAGAAGTTTGTAGGAAAGAGATAGATAGAGAGCGAAAGAGAGAGAGAGAGAAAGAGAAAAAGAGAAAAAGAAAGAAAGAGAGAGAGAGAAAGAAAGAGGAAAGAGAAGAAAAGAGGAAAGAGAGAGACAAACAGACAAAGAAATAAAGATATTGAGAGCAAAGAAATAATTAGTAAATACAAAAAAGTGAGTGAAAGAGAGAGAGAGAAAAGAGCGAGAAGCATTAAAGAAAAGAGAGATGAAAGAATGGTGAGGGGAGAAGTTGAAAAAATGTTAAAAAAAAGAAATTAGAAAAAATACATTTAACCGACAAAAAATTGATGAATAATGCCGAAAAAATTGTGTAAAACAATAAAACTTTATTGTGGGAAACCAAACAGAGAAAATGAACATGGAAAAACAACGGAAGAAAAGGAGAAAGTGTAAAATAAGAAAAAAGAAGACAAGAGAGAGAGAGAGAACGTAAAAAAATGAAAGAGAGAAAGAAAGAGAGAGAAAGAGAGAGAGAAGTATTCCAGATTAAGACGTGTATGCGTTGGCGGGTGAAATGCGTAGTAATAAATGTGGCATATTTAGTAGCAACAATTACATTAACTTTTTTTGTTTGTGTTTTGTTTCGTACGTTTGCCTTTTTGTGAAACATTATGGCACGTATGGATTAATTATTATTTTCATTATTATTTTTAATATTATTAATGATAATACTGCTTACAGCATAAGAGGATCGTTCATTTTAATGGATTTTCTTTTCTTTTCTTTTTATAAAATTTTATAAATTATTTACATTTATTTATTTATACTCTTTACTATTTATTAATAATTTTCGATTGATTTCTATTTGATTTTATCTTTTTTGGTCAATAAAAATTGTTCCCACTGTAGTTAATAATTTTTTTTATACTTTTGCCAATTTTTTTTTAAATTCCACTTAAAATTGTGTCATTTGCGTGCATATTATAAACATGTATGTGTGTGTATGTGTGTGTGTATGTGTGTTTGTATGTGTATATGTATGTGTGTGTTTGTGTGTGTCTTTTTTGCTTAAGCTTTGTATGTTGTATCAATCTTTACGTTTACCTTGTTTGATATTTTGTAGGTATTTATGTATGTATGTGTGTGTGTGTGTGTGTGTGCATGTGGTATGTGTGAATGTGTGTGCGTGCATGTGTGCGCGTGAGAGTATAACAGAAAGACAAAAAGAGAACGAAAATACAATTGAATAAATTTACTTGATAAATATTTTAAAATTTTATTTCAATGAGACTAATTTTTTTTTATTTTGTCAACTGTTTGACAAATTTTTTTGACAAAAAAAAAAAAATTTTTTTTTGTCAAAAAAAATCGGAAAATAACTTTTTTTTCATTGTTTCGCTAAACTTGAAAAAAAAATATTTTGTATTTGTGCTTATGTGTGTGTGAATGTGTATGTGTGTGTGTGTGTGAGTAAGTGTATGCGTGTATCATCTTTTAACTTTAGGAAATTTGAATTCATATGATTACATAATTTATGAACTTTTTGGATTCGTTTAATTCTCTCATGTGACGACATTTTGACAGCAAGATGAAGACGATGATGATGATGACGAGGATTACGATGATGATGATGATGTCGACGATGATGACGGTGGTCATGATTATAGTGACAATGTTTGCGATAATGTTGATGATGACGTCAACGATAACCACGACTACAGTGCAGATGAATTGATTAGAAAAGAAAGAATAAAAATTAACATAACAAGAATAAAAATAATATTGCTTCTATTATTTAATAATATTGATATTAAAAAACATTATCGTAAATGTTTTTAAAACTTTAAAAAAATGAGATCTTTTTTCATCTTTTCAAAACTTTAAAATTTTTTCATTTAGAAAAAAGTTTCAGCCATAGATGAATGAATAAACGCACTTATGCTGTACCAAAGGATTTTTTGAAAAATTAAATTTAATAAAAAAACATACAATAAAATGAATAAATAAAAATAATATATAAAAAAACAAAAATAATTCGGAAAAACACTTTAATTCAAAGATAAAAAATAACTTTAATCTTCATTCTTTAAAAATCATTGTGCAAAACTCTTTATGTGTGTGTGTGTTTGTATGTGTGTGTGTGTGTATGTATATATATATATACATATATATATATATATATATATATACACATATATATATATATACGTATATATATATACATATATATATATACATATATATACATACATATACATATATATACATACATATATATATATATATATATATATATATATATATGTGTGTGTGTGTGTGTGTGTGTGTGTGTGTGTGTGTGTGTGTGTGTGTGTGTGTGTGTGTGTGTGTGTGGTGTGTGTGTGTGTGAATCTACTTATAACTAGCTAAACTTATAAATTCTATAATTTAAACTGATGTATTAAAAAAACTTTGAATAAAAAGATTTGAACACACAAGCCATAAATTTAAAAAAACGCGGTCAGATTCCACTCGACACCAAATAAGATTTTATTGACACAAATTGAAATTGACTATTTTCTTTTCTGTGTTTTACAAATCGTTTGATAGAAGAGAAAAATTGAAATTGACTATTTTCTTTTCTGTGTTTTACAAATCGTTTGATAGAAGAGAAAAACATTGTAAACGTGAAAATATTTGTCTCAGTTCTTCTTAGTTCATCTTGACCTAAATTAAATTTTTTTTCTAAAACTTTCTAATATCAATACTAATACTCAAGAATACCTTAAAGTTTATTTAACATAGTTTGCT
>NW_008703571.1:1410808-1412461 GCF_000326865.2 Helobdella robusta
TATTGATTTTTCATGTCCGTCCCTTGTTTATTCGATGGTATGTTTAATAAAAATATTACCCTAGAAAGTATATTATAGTTCTTTATAAAAATGAAAAATTGCTACACTTAAACTAAAGAAAAAATTAGTAGAAAATAAATTATGTGTTATTATAATAGTGATTTGAAATATTGAAGCGTTTTATCTTTTGAACACGAGAGAGTAGGTTCGATTTCTTATTTTTCAGATAATCTTCTTTGTTAGTCTATTTTTTGAAATCTTTATTTTCTTAGTGGTTTAAATTTGCACCGTTAACGTTTTTAGTAAAAAATAAAATTAATTTTTCACAATTTTTTGAATTTGTTAAAACAATTTTTTAAAGTTTCTCAACATTTTCTTCAATTTTGAAAAGTTTCTTAAAGACATCTACGTGGCGGTCTGGGTGCTACTTGTTTACGTATTAAGTACATATGGTCATGGCGAATGTTTGTATGTTCGTGTATGTATTTGTATATGTGTGTTTGTTTGTATGTTTGTGCATATTCGTGTTGTATATGTTTGTGTATGTTTGTATATGTGTGGATTTATATGTTTGTGTTTATGTGAGAGTGTCTTTATGACTGTAGATACTTCGGCAGTGTTTTATGTTTTACTGTGACTGCCTCCCATCAAATATTTTTCTGCTCTTCGTCTTTCCCACACACTTTATGACATCTTCTCTTTTTATCTCTCATTTCTATCTTTTTCTCTCTTTTTCTTTTCTTTTTTTATCCATCTCCCTCTTCATTATTTTCTATTTCTCTCTCTTTTTTCTTCTATCTTTCTTCTTATTCCCTAATTTTTTATTTCAATTTTTTGTTTGAAAAAAACCAGATTTTTCTTCTACTTTCATTTTTCCATTTTATCAGCAGCTGCAGTAGTAGTAGAAGCGCCTGCAAATTTATTAGAGTGTGATATTGCCAGTGAGTGCTCTATCAATCAATCTTTTGTTCTCCTACATGATAAGATTGATGAGTAGGATACTGATGATGATAATGATGATGATTGTGATATTTGATGATAATGATGATGATAATGATGACGATGAAGATGATGATGGGATGATGATGATGATGATAATCATGTGGCGATGTCGGTGATGATGACGATGATGTTGACAAGGGCAAAAATCACAGCCATAAAAATGTTCATGAATGTCCAAGTTCTACAAGCAATTCATCATCATTCACGCCATCAATTTGATCACCATCATTAATATCGAAGCCATTCTTTCCTTTACCAACATCATCACCATCATCATTATCGTCATCGTCGTCATCATCCTTATTATTATTATTATTATTATTATTTATTATTATTATTATTAATATTATTATTATTAATATCATCACTACATCATCATCATCGACACCGTCGTCGCCTTAATGACTACTATCATTACAAACAGATGACGACCATAAAAAGTTTACGAGGTCCTCTCAATAAACAGCTATAGAGGCCCGTCCAGTTCCTTCCTTATCTTCCTTTGCTCGTCTGACCATAATGACCTTAATGTCTGTAATGTCATCACGACATCAAGTCAAGATGGAAGCATCAACAAAAACATCAACAAAAACATCAACAACAATAACATCAACAACAATAATATCAACAACAATAATAACATAACATCAT
>NW_008703571.1:1420913-1455913 GCF_000326865.2 Helobdella robusta
GGTGTGTGTGAGGTTATATGTGTGAGTACAATGTATGCTTATTTAAAAATGAGTGATTTGATTGGCAATATTGACATTTTTCTGATAAAAACTGACGCTGTTACAATCAAATATGTCAGATCAGTTATAATAAGCAAGGTTTATTATTTATTTATTTATTTTTATTATTTTTTTATTTATTTTTATATTTTCTGCTGCTGAGTAAGCAATTTCAAGTGTGTGAAACTTTTATGATAATTTTTTTGGTTGAATAAATCATTTTTTTTTCAAGTTTTATTTTGATATAATGTTTCGTAAACAGACTTTAACTTTTGGAAGAAAATTTTTAGTTTAACGTAAGTTTCAGACAAGTGTTTTTTAACAAGGAAATATCAAAAACTGTATTCTGATAATGTCAAATCAAGTTATCAAAAAAATGTTAACCAGGAATTGATTATGAGAAAAGAAATATTTAAAAGTTTGAACACAATTTTTTTAAATTTCATCCAAAAAATTGACAACAGCATAAAAAATGCAGTCGAAACGAGAATTTTGTCATAAAATTATAATATTTTTAAACATTTTGTCTTCGATTTTTATTTTTATATAAATTTTATATCAATTTTTTTGATAAGTTTAACAACCGGATTAAAAAGATTACAATATTTAAAATCTTGAAAAACATTTTCTTAAATTTTTTCTTGAAAAGTTTACATAAAAGTAGTTTTTCCAAGTTTTGTTCAAGTCTTCCAACCTCTCCACCAGCGATACCTCGATGATGACGTCATTCTTTGACCACCCCTGCAACCTTTTTATGAATAAGAACACGTCATATGTCTGTGGCGTGACCTGTCATTCAGAGAAGCCTGCAAAAGATTTGTACTCACGCACACATACACAGACACACACAAACTCACACACACACGCATAAGTACACACACACATGTATAGACACACATATTTAAATGCACATAGTTTTATATCCATATATATATATATATATATATATATATATATATATACATATATATATTTATTTACATATTTACACACACACACAAACAAACAAATCTGCACAAACACACACGCACACACTCACACATGTAGACATCTAGTACATAGTTGCGTTTTTATAAATTTCATTAGTACAAAAATGAAAAAACATCTAATAAATTATAACTTTTTGTATCTCGTGCCGGGTGATTAAGAAAAAAAATAAAATATCTATGAATGAGGTTTTGAGTTTTCGATTTTAAAATGAAATTATTCCAAAAATGTGAAAAATCTTTTTGCAAGATTTATATTATTTTATGAGTTTTTCAAATGATTTTTTAAAAATTATTTTCATAGACTATATGAACAACAATCCTAATGTATTACTGTAATTATACAGACAAAAATATACACAGATAAAAATACACACATGTGTTTGTGCGTGTAAGTTTTTACGTGCGTGTACGTGTGTTTATATGTGTGTGTATGTATGTATGTATGTGTGCGTGTGTGTGTGTGTGTTGTGGTGTGGGGTGTGTATGCGTTTGTTTACCTTAAAACTTGTAGTTCATTCATTGAAAATAGCATCAGCAGACATTTGTTTGCCTAGCATGGGGCTCCTCTTAGAAGTAATGTGGGATTTTAAGTGTAAAATACGCCTGTGTCGCTAGGCTTTGTTGATCCTTAAATGTAGGCGGTGCTTGCCATATTCTAAGAAATTTACATTTGTTAAAAATATCCTCAAATATCGACCGACGCCACTGTCGCCATCGTCGTCGCCATTTCTATCACCAGACGCGCGCGATAGCGTTATCTTTGTCACTCGTCTTTATCTCTATCAATACGATTATCGTCTTTATCATCATCAAATGCCATCACTGTCTTCATCATCTCACGTCATTATCATCATCGTCTTCGAATTGTATTTAGAAATGTAACTTCCTCACCGAAAAAACATCAACATAATTGATTATTGCTCAAGTTCGACGCGTCTTAACACCCTGTAATAACAGTAAAAAAGAAACATAACCAGCAACACAACCCCCGTTATACGATCACATTCAAAATGTAGGCCTGACTCTAACAGTATTTTCGCGGGCTCGTTAACCAAAGTACAACTATTAAGTCGGTAAATATTACTATTATTACTTTACAATAATAATAACAATAGTAATAATAATAAGCCGGTCATGTTGATTATAGACGGTACTGGAAAGAGGTATATGCAAAAATCTGGTATAAAGGAGAATTACCTGGTACTTTTAACAGTTTTTACAATAGATTTATAGATGTGTGTGCGCTTGTGTTGTGTGTGTGAGTTAGTGTGTGTGTGTGTGTATGTGTGTGTGTATATATATATATTATATATATATATATATATATATATATATGTGTGTGTGTGTGTGTGTGTGTGTGTGTGTGTGTGTGTGTGTGGTATATACAACAAATGCCGAGATATCTCAAATACTGAGTACTACTTGTTTCGTTTGTGTACCTCTGCCAATAATGTTTGTATATGCTCCAACGTGTATGCTTTTTTTTGATATGTGTAAATTAATTTGGCTTTAAAAATTTTTTTACAATAAATGGGTATTATGCGCATTGATGGCAGTGTGTTTGTGTGCGTGTGTATGTGTAGGTTTTTATGTTTGTGTGTGTTTTCTGTTTGATTTATTGACTTATTCATTTTTTAAGTAATTATAAACATGTATAAAACAATTTATATTCAAACCAAAATTAAATTTAAAACAATTCTAAACATACTTTTGCAATTTGCGCTTGTCCCTCCAGTTTTTGTATCCTCTTTACAAGGCATTCACATACAAAAAAAAACCAGTTCACGAAATCTCTTTTAAGTTAGAAGAACACTCGATTGTTGGAAGACACCGGTGTATAATTCTGCATACTGCATCAAAAGAAAACATTTCCTACTCGCAGACAACAATCCTGCCTCTTTTAGACAATCAATTTTTTTAATGTTTTATTTTCTACATCCTTCTTTCTTTTTAAATTTAATATTTTTTGTGTTGCAAATTTTATTTAAAAATTTTAAAAATTTAGATTTACTGAACCAGACCGCTACTTTAAAAAATAATTTCCTAATCAATTGAAAACAGCTAAATTAGTTAATCAAGCATGATGTCATATTACCAGCTAGAGAAATAAATTCTGGCTGTGGTGCGCTACGCTATGTCAGAAGACTACAGCAATGTATAATTAAATTGATTATTTTATTTCTCATTTAAAATAACTAAATTATCAAAAACACGAATTCTCATCAAACGTTTTTCAGAAAAAAATAATAAATTGAGAGATGAGCGATAATAAAATATGACGCCGACAAAAAAGGAGGAGGTCAAATTGAGTAGATTGATATTCATTCTCACACCCCAGGCCATTCAGCCATGGTAATAAAAAAAAAAACTTTTTTCCTCCGTGAAAATATTCTTTGCACTGGCTATTGAAATATATGCAAACCTGATTTACGCAGTCTTTCTGAACGCCAATGTAGAGCAGGCGTTTACGTATCTATGTCTTTGCGTGTGCGTGTTTGTATGTTTGTTGTTATATTTACTTGTGTATTGTTGTGTTTGTGTGTTTGTTTTTATGTTTGTGTGCTGTTGTGTTTGTGTGTTTGTTGTTATGTTTGTGTGCTGTTATGTTTGTGTGTTTGTGTGTTTGTTTGTTTATGTTTTTGTATGTTTTGGTAATATGAAATCTTGGAAGATCATTTGAATGCGAACGAAGAAATCGCACCGGAAATATGTAATTAATAAATGTGTGATGGTTCTGGCGAGAAATACGTTCATAACTTAATGAAATGGAAGAATGAACGAATGAACGAACGAATGAATTAATGGCGAACGAACGAACGAACGAACGAATGAATAAACGAATAAATGTCAGTAGGTCATTTTATTCACGTATTCAACGTCATCCATTCATGCATCATTCATCATTCATCAAAATTCATTTTTTCATTTTTATCGTTCATTTATTGTGCCGTTCTTTCTATCTTTTTTATAGAATTTTTTCTTTTATTCCTTTTTTCTTTCGTTCATTAGTACGTACATTTTTAAAAAAATTTTACTTTTTTGTTTTTTGTAAGTTTTTTTAAATTTAAATTTTGTAAAAAAATAAGAAAATAAGAAAAGTAATGTTCAAAATTTTTTGTTTAAATTTATTTCAGCACTTTATGAAAAGTTTTTGTAAAAAAATTAGTGGAAAATTTATGAAAAATTTTTTATTTCTTAACAGTTTTGAATGAATATAATAAGTTTTGAAAACTAAACATAATCTAATTTATTTTTGCAACCAGCCAATATAAACAGCACTTTCAACAGCAATCAACCAACCAATCAGCCAGCCAACCAACCAACAAACAAACCAACCAACCAGCCAACCAACAATCCAGCCAGCCAGCCAACAAATCAACCAGCCAGCCAGCCAACAAATCAACTAACTAGCCAACCAACCAGCCAGCCAACCAACCAACCAACTAACAAACCAACAAAAATGAACCAACCAACCAACTAACCAACCAAGAAACTCTAAAAAGTTAACAGATCTCATTGAGTCAATATGAACAATGATAAACGGATCCTCCATTAAACTGACATTAAAATTTAACCGGTTTGATCGCCATGTCTGTTTTATAGTTTGCACTATTTTTCAAACCACACATATGACATTATATACATATATATGGCTCATATTCGACGCTTCCGGTGACACGATGGCAAAATGGTTATGAAGCTTGGCAGTAATGTCACCGTGACTGGTTTCAAATGCAAAAAGATCCTCGCTTATCACGTGCATTTTGCGTGATCTGTTAATTGATTTTTTATAAAGTCATTTCACATTTTAGAGGTTTGGGACTAATTTGAATACATTCTCTAAAGTGTTTGCGTTTTAATCTTTCGTTTTTTCGTTCGTTCGTTCGTTCGTTCGTCGTTTGTTTGCTGGTTTATCATGTCTTAAATTTTTTTTGTTATACCAATCAATTTTATCAATTTTTTTCATGTCATGGCATTTTAATTTTAATTTAATCTCTGAAACAATCCTATCAAAAATTATTTTTACAAACCTCTGAATTTTTCATTGAAAAATTTTAAATTTCAAAACGTACAAAATCTCCGCTCGCTCACGAGAAATACTCAGAAACACTCGACTGAGAAGTCATTTATTCCTAATCAACCTTACACTCCCATAGCCAGTCGTGAAGTAAAATTTCTATGACTTTTTAAAATAAATTATTCAAAAAGTTATTATTATATTAAAAAACAAATATAATATAAGAATAATAGTTATTTTAAAATAAAATAATATTTTTTTTTCAAAAATTTTCTTCTACCTACGCTAGCCATCAGATAATCAAAACAGGCAAATTTTTCTTCTAAATATTTATCATAGTTCTTAGATTTTTTTAAAGTTTTTTTTAGTTTTTCAATATCTTTGACACGTATGTACACATATTACACACACATACACACGCACGTACACATTGTGTGCGTGTGTGTGTTTGTGTATTGTGTGTGTGTGTGTGTGTGTGTGTGTTCATCTCTGCAGAGAAATATTTAAACTAACAATGCAACAACTACACGAACGACAACCACACAAACGACAACCACACGAACGACAACCACACGACAACAACGCGACAACTACGCAACGCGAAAACAACAAGACAACCACACGACAAACACACGAAAAACACGCCACATACACTCCATAGACACGCCACAGACACGCCACATGTCTCAAATCGGCATGCCCAAATAAGCTTACACGCTTGTTAGATACGTTGAATGAGTCATAAAAACCAGAGTTAATTAAAAAAAATATCCAAGCTCATGATGATGATGATGATGATGATGATGATGATAATGATGACGGCGACGACTATGATGGCGACGACGATGATGATGATGGTGGTGGTGGTGGTGATGATGATGATGATGATGACGATGACGATGATAATGATGATGATGATGACGATGATGACAATGATGACATAATTATCATCATGATCATTGTTTCATTTGTCATACCATTTTTTTTGAAAACATATCAGCACCTGTTCGGATGTGGTTTGTTGTGTTGTTTATTCCCTCGTGTTGTTGTTGTGGTTGATGCAGCGCCGTGTTTTGTGGCGCTGTTTGTTGTCGCCGTGTTGTTTTGATGTGTTTTTAGGTGTCGTGTGGTGTCGTGTGGTGTCGTGTGGTGTCGTGTGGTGTCGTGTGGTGTAGTCGTGTGAGCGAGCGTTTTCCTCCTGCTACATCACGTTGCGTCATGTCACCTTCTCTTTTTGACGTCATGTTCCGAACCAACGAGCGTGCTTCAATAAAAGTAGCGCTATATTAATAACAAAAAACATCATCACAAATAATAACATTAATAATAATGATGATGATGCAATGGTGATGATGATAATATTATTATTATTAAAAGGTCAATTTCTTTGTAAACTCTTTGAAAAACGAGAGCTCCTTTTTTACAGGTGACCTTGACTCGAGCAAAAGTTCAAAGTTCAAAGCCCAGGTCGGATAAGATGTAAATGAAGTAGGATAAACTTGTAAATTGGAAAGAACTTGTGATGGAATAAATGCGGTGAACTATGTCGAAGTTTTTGTTGTACAGATGTTGTACGGATGAAAATATACCTATCTTGATACCCATGTGCACATAAATTTGTAAAAACATACCTGTATAAATACTGTTTGTATATTCTCGAGAATGTTTGTATATTTGTGAAAATGTTTGTATATTTATGAAAATGTTTGCATATTGATGAGAATGTTTGCATATTCATGAGAATGTTTGTTTGTTCATGAGAATGTTTGTATGTTCGTGAAAATGTATGTATATGTTTGTATCCAGTCAATGACCTTACTTTTGAAAAATTGAAAATCTTTTTTTTCAAAGACACAACCTTTTTTTCCTATTCAGATAACAACATCTACCTCAAAAGTTTGATGGAACGGCATCTTAGCAATAAATCATTTGAATGATTTTTTAAAATGGTTTATTTTTGCTTCGGGCGAATTAATTCCACGAAACAATTAATGGCGGTAATGAAAAAAAATTATCCGCCATCAATTTTTATCTTCAGTTTTTTTAATACTGCAAAGATAATTAATTTCGACCTGATTTTGTCTGCTTGTTTTTGCATCTATCTATTTTATGTGTTGTAAAATAGGTCAATTTTTCAAATGCCTTTATCCTATTAACCAAGTTTTTTCAATTAACATTATTTTTTTGCTTATGATTTTTATGATTTGTTTATTGAATTATTTGTTTGTTTATTCAATCATTCATTTATTTATTCATTCATTCATTTGCTTGTTCGTTCGATCGTTTGTTCGTTCGTTAATTCGTTCGTTTGTTGGTTCCTTTATTTATTTATTCTTTTACTCCCTCATTGGTTCATTGATTGATTGATTCATTCATTCAATCATCCATTCATTCATCCATTTATTCATACATACATTCATCCATTCATTTATGCATTCATTCATTGTTTCGAATTCATATTTCCTATTTATCTATTTTTCCAATTAAGGCAATTAATCACGAATTAACTCATCATTAAATAACTGTCTCCCTCTATATTAATCAATAATGATTATTCATTCATTCATTCATTCATTCATTTTATGTACAAGTACTTGTGTGCGTGCCTCTGTGTGTGTGTATGTGTGTGTGTGTGTGTGCGTGCCTTCGTGTGTGTGTGTGTGCGTGTGTGTGCGCGTTTGTATCGTATGGTTGAAAAAGTTGTCGCTAGGTTTAGCTTGCTTGTCATCGTTTTGTTTATTTATTTAATATTCAGTCTTTTTCTTTATTAATTGTTCGTTCTTCTATTTATTTATTTCTTCAATTATTTATCTTTTTAATTTTTTTCACCTGACCATAAGGTTGTTATGCACTGGCGGTTGACATGGTATAATTCTTTTGATGTTTATTGTGGATTTGAGTATAAGTTGTAGAATAAGCTTGGGTTTTGTAAATAAATAAATAAATAAATATATATATATATATGCCCATTTTGCATTAATGACTTTCTTGCGTCTTGCGTATGAATGAGACAATATGCATTCTAATTTTATAAAAATATTTCATGCTATTTTTATTTTCATAGGCTCTGAAGATGGACTTCCCGAAACAGCGCTGTTAGCCTTACCATGTCTATTGTTTTAAATAAATACGAGTTTAATAAATTCAGACTTGTTGAGTGTTCATTAAAGAAAGTTATTAATGCAAAATGGGCATATATCTTCAATGATGTTTGTATTAAAGAAAACCTCGTTCCGAAATATATATATATATATATATATATATATATGTATACATATATATATATATTCAATTCAATATTTTATTCTCTTTCTTTCTCTTTCTCTCTCTCTCTCTCTCTCTCTTTCTCTCTCTCTCTCCCTCTATCTCATTCTCTTTTTGTCTATGTTTCTGTTCATGTAGAAATAAATGTGGAAAAAGTTTGTGGGAAAATTTTCTTTCGGTTTTTTTTCCTCAAAAAGTTGGCCCCAGCAGGTACGGCTGACAATATAAATGGGGAAAATTAGAGTTTCAAATGCTGCAATTTGTCAGGCAGGCAGATCAGATTGTTCGCATTATCATGAACGTTGTCCTTCCTTCGTCATCTCTGAATTGCCACTTTAAAAATTGCGCCAGAAAAAATTCTACTTGTAGTATTAGTAGTAGTAGTAATAGTAGTGATAGTAGTAGTAGTAGTAGTAGTAGTAGTAGTAGTGGTAGTAGTGGTAGTAGTAGTAGTGGTGGTAGTAGTAGTAGTAGTAATAGCAGCAATACTGTTAGTAATAGCAGTAGTACTAGTGATAGTAGCAGTAGTAGCTGTAGTAGTGGTAGTGGTACTGGTAGTAGTAGTAGCAGTAGTAGTGGTAGTGGTAGTAGTAATAGCAGTAGCCGCAGTAGTAATATAAGTAGTAGTTGAATTGATTACAACAGTTAACAATGATAATGCCAAAAATTGTTTTCAGCCCTTTTGTATATATGCGCTGATCTCGAGTTAGCTCAAAAGGTAAGAGCGCCATGTCTAGTGTCGTTGCTATTGCGTGTTTACCTGGTTCGAAAACTAATTTTTTTCGTAACATCAAACAAGGAGTGGCGGGTAAACGACATTGCGCCTGTTAAAACCGTACACAATGAGAAACAAAAAAATCCATTTGCAAGTGTTTCCCCCACTGTTATTATTATTTATAAGCTGTTGTTATTATTATCTACATGAAGTTGTGACAGTGTTTAATACCTATTCTGTTAATATTCAGTGAAATATTCTTACAAATCTTAAAATTAGAGCAGACACGCTATGTCGGTATAACGCCGAGAAACGTTCCTTATCTCAAACCATATTATTTTTCAACATGTTTCCCCGAAAAACACACAGACGCCCATCCTTCTCTCCGCCACATTTCTTTCAAATTCCTTCCATCCATTCCTTATAGTCCCACAGGATAGGAAACAGCAGCAGATTGCAAACAGCAAAACGGCATCCGCCTCAAGAAAGTCCCGCTGATGATGATCATAACGATGTTGATGATGATGACGATGATAAGGAGACGATGATGATGGTGAGGATGATGGGGATGATAATGATAATGGTGAGGATGATGGTGATACAGGTATCTAATTTATTTTAACAATCCGCGGCCCAAGGAACTTGTCAGCCAAGACAAGATGTTGTTGAAGAGGAATTTATTAGTTTTGCCTTGGGAGATGCAAGGTGAAGCAAGATTTCTGTGAACAACTTTTACACTGACTCTCATTTTCTAGCTTTTTCACTAGTTTTAGTTTGGTGGGATTTGATTGCTTATTTTGTTTATGATATGAGGAACTTGAAAAAACTCTCTTGGTGACTGCTCATATTCTCTTATCATTTATTTTAGTTGTTATTTTAAACAGGTATGAAAAGATTTTAGTAGTTCTAGATGGATATGTGCGCATCATAAGCTTGTTGTGTGATAAATGAAGATGAAAGATATTCAACTGGTTTTGAAAGTTAAAATCTTAAATGGGATGTAGAGGTGAACAAGAGTTGTTGCTGCTGTTAATGTGCAGTGTTATCAAAGTTTATACGATAATGAATGAATGATTGACTGTTTTGTTGAATAATTGACCGACTAAGCGGTTAAATAATTGAAGGAATGAATGAATGAATGAATGAATGAATGAATGAATGAATGAATGAATGAATGAATGAATGAATGAATGAATGAATGAATGAATGAATGAATGAATGAATGAATGAATGAATGAATGAATGAATGAATGAATGAATGAATGAATGAATGAATGAATGAATGAATGAATGAATGAATGAATGAATGAATGAATGAATGAATGAATGAATGAATGAATGAATGAATGAATGAATGAATGAATGAATGAATGAATGAATGAATGAATGAATGAATGAATGAATGAATGAATGAATGAATGAATGAATGAATGAATGAATGAATGAATGAATGAATGAATGAATGAATGAATGAATGAATGAATTGTTGAATGATTGATTAATTGATTGAATGATTAAATGAATTGCTGAATGGATAATTGATTAAATGATTGAATAAATGAACGATTGACTAATTGAAGAAAACCACAGTTGCCCACATAAACCGGAAATTGTGAGTGACAAAATATAATAAACAGACTCAATTTCTTTTCGTCAACGTTTTTCCAGTGAGTAATAAAATAGCTGATTGATTGATTCCAATAAATGATTGAGGGAATGAATTAATGAATGAATGAGTGAATGAATTAGAGAATAACACAAACAAACAAAGGAATGTTTTGGTTGGAGGCAAAGAATTTGCACATATCATAGGTGACAATGAATTGGAACGTACCCACCTTCATTATTGGAATTGAAGTTCAGTTTTCTCGTTATTTAATGCAAATACCTGGTGGGCTGTCGTCCAAATTTGAATTTATATGTCTTTTGCATGCTCAAACAAACACACGTGCTTGTACGTTTGCGGGTTTTTTAACATTTTCAAAAAAAAATATTTTTAATAAAGTGATGGATTAAAAACTTTTGCACTCAACGCCAAGACACTGACATGCTTGATCAAATATATCAAAAGTGACGACAAAATAAAACCTCGGTGCATAAAATGGGATCACGTAAAAATTCACACGTGGATAATCCGATGTGTCGTTGCAAATTTATTATTATTTTATTGACTCTTGTTTTCACTTTTTGTTTCAGTAAAAGGAAACTTTTTCTTTTTTTTCTTCTTATTTTCTTTAATTTTTTATACTTTTTTATTTTTCCCCGCCAGAGTACCATACAAACGTGCACATGTCAGCAGGTGCAATATATTTTTGTGTATGTGAGTAATTCATACAAGTGACAGAAAATATAAAATAATAATTATAATAATAAATAATAAATTTAACAAACATATTAAAAATTTCAAAAAACACTCCAGCAAATACAAAACACCGCCCAACATGAATCCTATAATAAAAATATGAATGCCTGTTAAGCCCCAGCAGCAAAGGATTAAAATGTCATCAGGGTTCTTTAAAGGTTTCAACGGACAAGAGGTTCCAAACAACACCTTTTATAAGTATTACTGTGTGTGTGTGCGCGCGCGCGCGCGTTTGTGTACGTGCATGTGTGTGTGCGTGCGTGAACATGCGTGTGTGTGTGTGTATGTATGTGTAAATTATATATATTTCATATTAATATGCGTAACAGCTTTCCAAGATATATCAATGTTCTTATTCGGCCCATTCTACAGGAAGGATATCAAAAGGAGATAAATTGGATTAGCTTACTTATAAAATAGGAGGAGAGCTTTCAGCAGATGAAAAAACATTATATAGCGCGCACTTAGAGGAAATTTATATAGCACATCATTTATCTAAACATTTGAGAATAATCCGGCCAGATATCTAATGGCTTCTGTAAATTGTATCTTCATTGGATATTAATCATAGTGTGATAGTTGGCTTCTATGTTTTCAGCGACGTTTTTGTACCTATATATATACTGTAAGAATATTTTGATGTGCGTATATGCTTGAGGGAGTGTTTGTGTGTGTGTGTGTGGAATGTGTGTGCGTGTGTGTGTTGTGGTGTGTGTCTGTGTTTATATGGAATGTGTGCGTTGTGTAAAATAACTTGTGCCTGCCTAGATAAATATCTATTTATGGGTGGATATTTTTAATTTTAAATATTCTCACAATTTATTCTGTCTATTCAAATAAAAGCAAAATTTGAATATCCTGAATTTGATATCTTGGAAGTAAAAAATTCATTATTTCAATTATTTTATTAGTTTATTATTATTATTATTATTCCTTCATTGGGCGCGCCACATGTGGCTTGTTGATGACAACCGGGGAAAAATGCATCTCGCATCTTACGTGGTGTGCTTTTTGAATTCAATAGCATTTGACGATCAATGCTTCATTGCAACTGACGGAACTGACAGCTAAAATATGGCATATAATATATTTCATCAAAATTATAACAAATTATAGTATTATTATTATAAATATTAATTATAAGCTTTAATTATTATAAATAATAATATATTATTACCGCGTATGACTTACTTAAAAAACGGAAATAAATCATTCATATAGCAACACAATAATCATATTTCATTATCTTCATAATTTTTTTTTTACAAAATAAATTGGCACTCCGACAATGTCCGAAACAACAAAAAAAGACAGCATAGAGCTAAACGAAATTTTTCTTTGGTGACAAAAATCCCACAAAAAATGAATAGGAATTTAATTTTAAAAAATAATTCGAGCACATGCAACTCACACACACACCACACACACCACACACACCACACACACACATGTATTATTAACAATTAGCAATGTCCGGATTTACTCATAAAAACAAACAAAACGAACGGCTCTGTCGTAAAAATAATTACAACGTATGCACAAACAAATTATACCGTAAAATTTATGCTTCTGAGTATTATTAGGTTATATTTTTGTGTGGTGTTTTTATGTGTATATTTTTGTGTGGTGTGTTTGTCTGTATGTATGTATGTGTGTGTGTGTGTGTGTGTGTGTGTGTGTGTGTGTGTGTGTGTGTGTGTGTGTGTGTGTGTGTGTGTGTGTGTGTGTTTTTGCTTTGGCAGGCCCATGAAAGAGGGGTGTACCAAGATAATTTTAATCACCTCAAAAAATTTCCTGAAATTATTATTATTAATACGAAATTTGTATTTAAATGTTGTGTGGTATTATTACGAAAGTGAAAATTATTGTTTTTGTTATGTCTGGTGCCATCCTATGCAAATGTGACATGAAACGCTTTTACTGGCGTTGAAGTTTTAATAGCGTTGCATTGCAGGTAGCGTTCATACCTATGATGTGTGATGATTCTAATTTTAAATTTCGGTGACAAAGTTCTCTGTCTGTTTTAGCTGTTTTGGTTAATTTTGTTATTATTCTTATTATTAATCGTATCGTCATTTCAATTTATCTATAATTATCATTATCATCCCTACTTGAAGTAGTAATAAAAGTAGTAATTGAAGTAGTAATATTAACAGCGGTAGTAGTAGTAGTGTTAATAGTAGTAGTTGTTGTAGTAGTAGTATTTAATGTTGTTGTTGTGGTGGTGGTGGTGGTGGTGGTGGTAGTAGTAGTAGTAGTAGTAGTGGTAGTGGTAGTAGTAGTAGTAGTAGTAGTAGTAGTAGTAGTAGTAGTAGTAGTAGTAGTAGTAGTAGTAGTAGTAGTGGTGGTAGAAAGATAATTTTTTTATTATTCCCAATTATTTTAAAATCAAATTTTTTTTAATCTGAAAAATTGTAAGTTTACCGCAGTTTTTGTTTCAAACAATTAACTTCTGTGATCATAGTTATTATATTATGATCACCACCATCATCATTATCACCAATATCATCATCATCACAACCACCACCATCATCATTATCAACACGTCATCACCACATCATTGTTATAATTATAGGTGATTATTTTTATAATGATATCATTGCATATGATGATTAAATTTGGTTGAAAACATTCTTGCCACAGAACAACTTGCAAGCTAATTGCGATTCAACGAGATCTGTCCTGTAGTTTTAAACATCAATGTTGTTATTGTTATCATTTAAAACCTCATCGTCATACCCGTAACTTTATCATTTTTATCATCATGTCATTCCTACATCAAACAAATTATATCAGTGAAAAAAGCCATCATCATCTTTATCATCGTCACATCATTTTATCATGATCATCATCTCAACCCATTCTCATTGCGTTAAAGTACATCATCATTACCACATCATCCTCATCATCATCATCCCATCATCCCCTTCAGCATCCTTTTCATCATCGTCATCGTCAGTACCATCATCATCATCTTCTTCTTCACCATCATCATCATCGTCAGCAGTAGCAGCAGCCGTAAAAATTTCAATCAGTTTCATGTTTGCCCGGGGAAGATATCCTGTCAATCACCAACCATCAAACTGTAAACCAATCTGCCCAGACAGACCACCCACATTCCACGAATGTCACCATTCCTTTCAGTGCTATGGCATCCCGCCTACACACGCACGCACGCACACACACACGCACACAAGGAAATATACATATGCGTATTCAAGCAGGCATTCCCACACAGACATACAGACACACGCATGCACACTTATATACACATAGACTTAAATATACACACACAAACACGCCCAAAACATACACACAAACACACCCAAACATACACACACACGCACACACACGCGTACATACGCACACAAAAGCACCGCCGGCGGTTATTGAGGAGATAAGAATGAGCAAATAATTCTGTTATTTGTTGTTCAAAACGTCATCGCCAACGGAAAGTCGCTGTCATCCATGTCTACATTTCAGCGTTCATCATCCTCGCGTTAGCATTTTTTTTATTTCCATCATCATTTTTTAACATCGACGTTGTTATCATCATCTTTATCATAATCTTTTTCATTGTCCTTACTACCATCACATTATCATCACTAACATGTCATCACGTCCCATCATCACAACCATCAATCGTAACCTTATCCTTTAATGAACACCATTATCATCATCATTGTGACACCATCGTGACGTCATCAGCCCACCACACAGTTCATTAACATGATGGAATGCAGCTATACCTGAAACATTCATTTGTGCCTACACGCTCCGACAAATCCATTATATTCCCAAGCTTATGGGCATAATTAGCTCGTCTATCCTCTTAACTATTTATTATTATTAGTATTTTTTAATTGTTATTTAATACCGCTATTTTTCTAATTATAGAAAATGATAGTCGCCTATATTTTTATTATAAAAAAATTCAATTTGCTATTTGTTCATCATGTGTAGTGGGTGTAGCGTACATATCAAATCAAAATCAAAAATACTTTAATACGTCGGCGAAAGCACTATATATGAACATGCATATATCTCTCTTTCTCTCTCTCTCTCTATATATATATAATTAAAAAAAATCACTGCATTTTCAGCTTTGATTAGCTCCTGGATCAGATTTTCAAAATGTGTACCTTGCTTTTGTTATTGTTTTCAACTTATTTATATAGAAAACAAAGTTTTTAACTTTTATTCATTTTTATTCTATAAAGAAGCTTTTTTCGGAAATCCTTCACGGATAGTTTATTTCAATTCTCAAAACCAGTCCAATTCTGGAGTAAAGTTCTTTCAATTATTTTCAATTTTATTCGTTATCGCATCCTAGCCAATATTTCGCAGTTATTAATTCTGTCCTATTGAACTCTCGGCAATAATAATGCTATATATTACGTCTTTAAAATCACCACAATAAATTATTATTAATATACATACAACTTAATCGATAAGTCTTTTTTGATCGATTAAGCATTCGTAATATGTGCGTATTGTACAACCTAAACTCAAGATCTTTATAATTTAGTGATTACAACAAACAACTTGTGTTGACTGCTATGAGTATAATTAGGTCGCTGATACATTAATACATTATGAAACTGAAGCCTTACGGAGTAACGTCAGTTCACGCTAACTTTACAGATTGTACACAAAACTATTAAATATGTATGGTTAACTTAGAAAGAAATAATAAACCAAAAATTTTTTTAGATTGATAATTTGAGACCAGAAAAAATCAAATCATGCATTGCTAATCCCAATTTCAAAATGTTTGTAAAATTACGTCAAAATTTGGTAACAATGGTAAACTATTACATAAATAAATAAATGCAATTATATATATATATATAACATGATATATAATATAAATGATGTAATATATATATATGTTTGTTATATATATTATATATATATATCACAACACACATGTTAATAAGATTGAATCACATAATTAAGATGAATGAAATATCAATGAAAAGCAGCCAGCATATTAAATTCAATTTGAAATGAATAGAAGATAGAACAAAGAGGTTTAACTTTGGAACCATTTCGAATTCAATTTGAAATAAACGGAAGATAGGGAAAAGGGTTTATTTTGGAACCATCTAGAGTTGGTATATTGAAAAAGGTGCGTGTGTGGTGCAATCTATCTACCATGGTTTAAAGTTAATATTTATTTTTCACTCCTGAAATTCGACGTAGAAATAGCAGTAGAAAAAGTCTTTGTGGTATCGGCAATTTTTTTGTTTTTGTTATTATTATTGTTGTTGTTGTTATTATTATTAATGTTGTTACTTCTGTTTTTACTGCTTCTGTTCTGGTTCTTGTAATTATTATTGGTGCTGTTAAAGCCACTGCTTTTACTGCTGACGCTGGTACTAGAGTTGCTGCAGCTACTACTGACGTTGCTGTTGTTGCTATTGAAGCTGCTGTTACTGCCACAACAGTTGCTAACATTTTTACTGAGATACTTTTCAAAATTTTCTTTTAGTTTCAATCTGAGAAGTTGCCTCTCCAAATCAACTGACTTCTGATTGGCTCGAAACTTTTCAATTTCCTCCAATGGAATGTGGCACTGGTATCCTTCTAATTCTTCATCATCGTTACCATCGATATCATTAAAGGGGTCATCATCATCATCATCGTCGTTGTTGTTGTTGTCATCACCATCGCGCGTTTGTCGGTTAAAACTGTAGACTGTCCGATAGGTAGCATCATCGTTACTAAGGTTTTTATCATTATTAGTATCATCTTCATCAGTGAGTAAATGATGATGAGGATGAAGATGAGGATGATGTTGCTGGCGATTGCTGCAGGAAGTGTTTTCTAATTCCGGTTTCTAAAGAAAAAAAATTATAAAATAATGATAAAGTTACTCTTTTGGCATTGTTAACAAATGGCAAACAATTACGAAGATAAATTAACACCAAATTAACGAAGAACAAAAATTAACGAAAAAATTGATAAACGAACCAAGTCATTGCAAAGTGTTGTTTCACTGCATTTACCAATACGACAGAAACCGTCGCTGATGACGTCATTGTTGCAATTGATGTTGTCAGTGTTATTGTAGTTGTTGCTCGTAAAAGGACAGCCTGGATAAGAAATGCTGTCAGAGGAGTAAAACTTGTTGCCACTTGTGTGATCACATGCATCACATTTGGTGAAAACGCTGTCGTTCAAGTTAAAAATGCCGACACCACAAAAGCTGTTGGCGTTGTTATTAATGTCGTCGTTGTTGTTGTTACTGATGTTGTTGCTACAGTCCTGGTTACATATTTCATCGTCCAACTGACCATCCGAACTACTCTGCAAACTCAAGCCATCCCAACTGTCGACATCACAACACTGATGATGAGTGTGATTGTTGTTGGTGCTGTTGTTCATGTTGTTGTTGTTGTTGCTGCTGCTGCTGTTAACGTTACGATGGTTGTGGCTATTGTTGTTGTTGTTGTTGATGCTATTGTGATTTAATTCAGAGCAACTGCAGTCGTATTTTGAGAAAGAAGAGAATGAAGAGGAGGAAGAGGAGGAACTTCTTTCCTCAGATCGACAAGATGCTAGCGGAGAGGGTAGTATGCAGAATGAATGGTCAGTGTTTCCTATGCAGTTTGTTGCTTCTGCTGTTGCAGAAGTTGTTATTGTCAAAGGTGTTGTCGTTGTTGTTGTCATCGATTGCGTAGTTGTTGATTTTACTGGAGAATGTAATACTTTAGCAGTTGTTGTCTTTGGCTCCGTTACTGGCGATGAATGGTTGTAATTCTTTATTTCTGTTTCGAATTTATATTTTTGAATAAACTACAATGAATAAAACTTCATTAAAATAATCTATTTATAGCAAATAATTAATTCATAACAAACTCACATGATTAATGATTAATAGGTTAAAAAAAGTAAATAAACTATATCTATATATATTGTTATAAATTCGCTGGGGTTGTTTATAACCGACAGCTGTAGAGTTCGTATATCCAATAAGAATCGACTCGAACGATAAATTGTCCAATACTAATTTATTGAAGAAGCCGAAATATCAACAAGGAATTACAAAATGAGTTATTTTATAATCGCACACTTGTAAACTAACCAACTCATCCACTACAACTCGTACTTACCACACTTTGCAACTTTCGGTAAGCATGTGTTTTCGCTTCATATGTCGTCCTATTTATACAGCTTTCTTTTACAATGCATAGACATTTTACAATACGGGGTACCATAGATAATTATTGTCATAATTATGAAGCGCTGTATTTCTAACAATAAATAAAGTAAAGATAAGAAAACAAAAAACAAAGACTCACTTAGACAGGATGTCGATAAGAACGCTGATTCTTTCTTAGGGGTGTGGTTGCAACATTCATTCAATTCCTGTTGTTGATAGCATAATAAACACTCGTTAACATTTTTATCAACGTCATCATCATCGTCTTCATCACCATTACAACCGTAATCAGCAGTCATCAGCGTTATCATTGTTACTAGTAATGTTACTGAAGCTTACCTCCGATGGACTAGCAGTAATAGCAACAGTAGTAACAGCGTCACATTTACAATCGCAATCCTCTTTCAATATGCAATTTTTCTTCTTGTTCTTCTTCATCTTCTTTTTACTACTACTACTGTTTGGACAGCTATTTTTGCCAGAATTGTTGTTGCCATTGAAAGAGTTGTTGTGGTTGTCACTGCGGTTGTTAGTGCTGTTGTTGATGTCACCAGATAACTCGGAGCATAGGATGTCCAGATGCTGAGTACCCAGCTTATCTTCAAATGATCTCTGTTAAAAAAATATGGCCATCAGTGCAATTAGCAACGCCAACAAAAATGCTTTTACAAAAACATCAACATCATGGCTATCATCATAATTGCTATCAAGACAAAATAAAAACGCATTAATATTATTAGCCAATTATAGGCCTTATTTAGGCGGCGCGATTGTGTAATGGCTAAAGTGCCTGGCATTGTTGATGCAGTGTCCGGGTTCGAATGCAAAAAGATCCCCGCCTATCACACGCAAAAGTGTGTGATGCTTTGATTCACGTGCATTTATGCACCGTGTGTTTGTTGTAATAATGATAATGCGCCTCAGTCGCTGCAATGGCGCTATATAAAATGAAATTATTATTATTATTATTTGACAGTCAGCCAATCACAAAGAACATCAGCAGCCAGCCATTCACAAGCTTTGTCAATCAGCCAATCAAAAAATCTTAACCAATCAAGCAAGCAACCTCAAACTTCTTCTTGAGTGCCTCTACTCCAGAGAAGAAGAGAAGATGCCATGTCTGTTCCTCGATTTTTAGACCCTGCCACACTTTGAACATCCTGTCCAGCAGGTGCACCCCGAGTCCATTCAGTACCTCCTCTTGTGCTATGTCCCACGTCTTTGCATGGCGTTCCCTGCTGCCTGGAATGAAACTGCCGGAGGGTTGGAAAGAAGACCATCATTGCATACTATATGTGTTGGAGATTTTGCTAATAAAAATGCTCACAACTTCGATTTACAAACAAAATGAATGAATTAATCCACTTATTCAAATGCATTTATCCCTTAAATCCACATCTTCATTAACCAATTAATCCAAACCACCACCACTATCGACCAATAATCAGACCACCAAAAGAGCAAACCAACCAACCAATTTTTTGACTCAGCTTCTCCCCTCTGGATGAGCGACTGAACGAAATCCACCTTGCAATCGATGTGAACGTGTTCTTCTGGGCACGAAGTCAGACCCTCGTACAGTGCAGGATTGAACCCATTCAAGTTTTCGGCATCATGTGAGTCGTGTTTTATCAGAAGTTTTAGTGCTCTCTGCACCTTATTCTTGCAGTCTGGGCAGAACCTGCAAATGAATGCAGTAAATTACACAAAAAATTAACAAATTTTGGTACTCAGGGAAAAGTTGAACTCAACAAATTTGAATCTCTAATTTGTTGTAATGAAACATGAATGAAATTTCTGATGAGTATATTTTGACAAAAATTTAATGAATTGAGATAGTTTTATAACTAGGTTGAGATCTGTGAATGCAATTAAAAAATCAACAGAACAATCTCTTAAAATTATGACAGAAATTTGAGTGTATGCAAAGCAGATAATATTAAACTATCAACTGCCAAACCATCATCCTACCAAAATGAAATAACATTGAACTTGGATATTAAATGTTCTGTATTACATATAGAATTTTTGAAAAAATTTATGTAGCACAATGGTATAACGGTTAAGACGCCTGACACTACTGTTGCAATGACTGGGTTTGAATGCAATGTAATGCATGTGAGATGCATGTGAGATGTGTGAGATCAAACATATCCACATAAATAAACTGTGTTTGTTGTTCAAACCTCTAAAAACACACACAAAAAATTGTAAGAAGTCAGATAAAATAAAAAAAAAGCTAGTACCTAACTGAACACCCAACCAACTAACCAACCTACCTATGCTTCCTCAGGTGCTCATCCAGAGTAGTCGAGAGACCAGAAAAATCGAGTACAGTAACTTCCTCTTGACACGATTGGTCCATTAAGCACCACACTTCATACCAAAGACTGTGAGAATAGTATTTTCAAAATTATTATTGGTAGTATTAATATTATTATTATTATTTAATATTACCGTCATTTTATTATAACAATTATTATCAATATTACCATACTTACCATTATTGCAAATAACGTTGTTGTATGTTTTGTTACTGGTACATCAATGATATAACTTGCATAGTATCATACGGTTTCAATAAATTTGTAACATTCATTAAGAAATGATTGTTTAGAAATTTACATAATTATTATATTATAATATAATTATTATAACTATTCTAACTAATTTATTGCATAAGCTAAAGATAAAAAGGACAACAGACTAGACGTCGTTTTTTTCATGTTTTTTAAATGTAAAAACTGTTACAAGTTTATTAACCAGGGTATACTTTTTGTTAGCAATAAAAGAAAAAAATAAAAAGAATAAAAATAATTTAGTAAATAATAATAGGAATTCAATATATAAATATATAATATATAAACAATATTATATAACGTTAATAATAATAACAACAAAAATGAAAATAATAATAAAAAATGAAACTTACTTTATAGACTTATTTTTATGCGATTCAAGACAGTGTAATGCGCATCTTTTGTTCTTTCGACCGATGCTTATCGAGTTTATAAGCAGCTTTATGTAAGGACTGTTTTGTAAATATAATTAATTTAAATATTATTAAACATTGCTAATACAACTATTACCATTTTGGGCAAAACTAAATCGACCTAATGAAAACCTAACATACAAATAAGCATTAAATGAATTGTTGGTCAACATGTTAGCTAATATACCAGTCAGTTAATTAAATAACTGACAACAAAAGTCGCAACAAAATCCAATTTGAATTAATAAAAGCAATATTGTTTTTGAATCGGGAAATAAGGTTATTAAAAATTCTCAACACTAAAAAATGTAATTTGTGTTAAACATTCACAATATGCTTACCCCTGGGCACAGAACAGTGTAAACAATTCTTTAGAATATAACATAGTCTGCAACTGAACTGTCAGGAAATTATCGATGAATTCCAGCGGCTCAAGTGCTTTATGTTGATTAGATGTTAACTGCAGGAACATTGCCTCAACGCTGTTTAAAATAATATGTCTGATTAATTCACCATACAGGACATATTAGAAAAATAATGAGTAGTTAGAATGTACAATACAGTTTGGATTTAAATTAGGAATGGTGTATATTACTCTACTAGCTACTACGTTAAAACTGACCACACCAAGCAATAATGATTGTTAACATGCATAACAACTGACCATCTTCTACAACCAACACAAGGCATGTGCTGTGCCAGTTCGGCCATTATTTCTTTACAAGAGACTTTCAATAACTTCGTTAACTCCTCCCGATTAAAAAGTTTAAACTTTTGAACGAATCTGTTGTAATCATCTCGGCCGTTAGACAAATTGTATCCTTTGCAGATGTCAGCAAACTGGATAACCAACTATAAAATAAAAAACAAACCAAATCAATTTAAAACTCTACCACCAATCTATTATCGCCCACCGACTTAGGACAAAATTAGGGAAAATAAAAAACAAACAGATATCATAAAATTTAGAATTGAATATTGGAAATGAAATATAAACAAAATTTGTGCCACCGTGGAACAGCCATCAATGTGCAAGGGCAGTTGCCTGCTCTGGTACTTGTGGTCATCTTCATGCGAAACGGCCACTAATCGAGCCATCTTTAAAGTTATTTCAACTCCAAATAAACTATTCAAGTTATTATTTTAATATAGGCAGATCTTCTAGTTAGAAAATTATTAAGAAGTATGATCTTTGCTACGTGAGACGGTAATAACTTCAATCTAAGTCATAGACACAACAAGTTAGGTTTTTTTTCATTCCATGTTCTTTGGTTCGGTGTATGACGTATAAATTTAACTAAATTTTGGTTAACAAACTAAAATAAAATGAGAAATATGAAATATTAAATATTAAATTTACTTCAAACAGTATATCTTAATTATTATATACATACGCCTAAAACCACCATTAAACAATCATTTCATTAGGATAACGTGGATTGGATGGATGCATCATCATCTGGTAACATTCAGTCCATCGCATATAGAGATAAATGCTTCATGATAAAGTTTACTACATTATTGTTAGCATTCATTTTTTATAAATCTTCAGAAAACCAGAAAAAAGAATTACACATAGGAATTGAACAATAATACTTGACCTTAAGTTAACATGGAAGGGTATGCTTCGTAATTTATATTTAGTTTTTTTTAGTCTTTATTATTGCTGCTCTGACATACGCAGAACCACTTACAATGTTACAGATATATTATCTGTATATCTTTTATTATGTTTTTCATATCTTTAACCATTGATTTTAAGCAGCCATCTTCGCCACAAAGGCTGTTTATCCTTTTCACACGACGTACACATGTATTTATGTGCACGCGCGAGCACCGCATCATATACGCTGAGTATATGATTGCTATTGAGATGTTTTAACTCAGCGAGCATTAGAACCACTGAGCCACCTCGCCGGCCAACATGCGACAATTTACGTCGCCTACCTATTTACCAGCCTCGAAAGGATGGACGGCTGAGTTGGCTGGTTGTTTATAGTCATCTTATTTACGCTAAAGCTTTTTGTTATCTGGTTCCAGATCTGCTCGTCACAGTTATTAAATTTTTTTGCTAAAGATACACAGCTTATCTTACCCGCCTTGTTGCTTTTAGTTTCTCTTCTGCTTTTAACATTGCTATTATATTTAAAAATGTATATATTATATTTTAAAAATGCTATTATATTAATGCAATGGTTACTATATATAAGTTGTTAACAAAAAGCCGGTTCAAAACCAGTAAAAACCAGTTAAAAACGGTTAAAACCAGTTCGAGTTAGTTATATATTCATGACACTGATTCTTTGTATGTTTACATATATAAATATCAAACACGGAGGTGTGTATTGAATGTTCCATTCGTTAAAACGAACACATGCACGCGTTATTTCTCTGTTGTTGGACCAAAGTTGTAAAATGAACTTCCTTGCCGTCCTGGTCTGTCTCTACCTAGCTTCGTTTCTCTACCTAGCTTCATTTCAAAGCCAATTTGTTTTGTCTTGTATTGTTTGGAAATTCTGTTTTAGGTTCACTGTTGAGAGCATTTGTGCTTGTTTTTGTTTGTCGGGGGCTGTCTCAGCAGTCTTCATAATAATAACATTGATAATAATAAAAACACTAATAATACTAATAATAATATCAAACATTTTTGTGATGCACAGAGCACTCACAAACATGTATCTTCACGTTAAATGTGGTGTTTATAGTAAAGAATTTTGTACTTTTACAAACAAAATGAGTAAATAAGTTAACTTTTTCATTTTGTGGAGGTGAAAAGAGAGATAAGAGAGAGAGAGAAAATAGAAAAGAGAAATAAGAGAGAGAGAGAGAGAGAGAGAGAGAGAGAGAGAGAGAAAGTGAAAGATAGAGAAACTAACGAAATGAACGCCTGTTGCTTATGCATGCATAAACTTGCCAGCTCCTGATTTATTTGTAACAAATCAGTTAAGTCAGTTGGAACTGTTTGACCTGCGTCGTCATCGTCTTCTTCATCATTTTAATCACCTTCTAAACGTCGTCATCGTCATAATCATCAATAGATCATCAGATTATATCATCCTTATGATTTTAATCATATTACCATCTTCAACCTCATCATCAGCATCATCATTATCTTCATAATTTCAATCATCAGAATGTCATTCTTAACGTGTCATCATTTCATTATCATATTAGGGATGTGAGTGAAAAGTTACAGTCGCGGCAAAAATTGTGGACACGGGTCCAAATGGTCAATAAACAAAAACTTCAAATATACACCTCAATAATTTTTGGATGTCAAATAAATCCATGAAGTTTTTTGATTATATTTATACTTAAATATGAATTTTAATATGGAGTTTAATTCTAGTAAATGCGTATGTGCGTGTGCGTGTGTATGTATGTGAATGTGTGGTATGTGTGTGGCATGTGTGCGCGCGCGCGTGTGTGTTAAATTAAGAAAGAGAAAACAAAAAATTCGATCAGAATGCATTGTGCATCTGAATGGAAATTGTTAATTAACAAAGTTAACTTGCTAATATAGACTATTAATCAAATTAACTAATTATCTAATTTTAATTTCAAATATAGAAATAACACGCACATACACGTACATACAGACACAACACACACATATATATTATATTTATAATATATATGTTATATATATATATATATATATATATAGGGTTCAGACTATCAGATATACAGTTGTTTAGGAAAGTCAGGGAATTTCCAGTTTTGCTTAATTTTCTATTTAATTTTTCAATCTTTCTTACGGTGAGTTTCAG
Source organism: Helobdella robusta (assembly GCF_000326865.2). Taxonomy (NCBI): domain Eukaryota; kingdom Metazoa; phylum Annelida; class Clitellata; order Rhynchobdellida; family Glossiphoniidae; genus Helobdella; species Helobdella robusta. The sequence continues at coordinate 1,446,231 of NW_008703571.1, forward strand.
TTGATTATCAAGTTTATTTAACACTCATACACAAAAATAGTGTGCTGAGCACATCTGTATAAAATATGGTTTCTTTCCAACATACATATGTATGTATATATATATTAAGTTTGTTTGCTGCAACTGAAGTTCAAAACATATCGGTTATATCATTCCTTGATATGTCATCAGCATTTGATTGTGTGGATCATGAAATACTTTTAAAGAGATTGCAGTTGCAGTTATGGTGTTCTTGGAGTTGCCAATAACTGGTTCAGTTCATATCTTAAGAATCGTACACAACGGGTTGCATTTAAAAACACAGTGTCAGATGTATCACTGGTCTCATCGGGGGTGCCTCAAGGATCTGTGCTGGGACCAATCCTGTTTTTGTTTTATGCATCGGATATAATAAAAATAATTTGTCCCCACGGATTCGTTTGTCATGCTTTTGCGGATGACATCCAGGTGCTGATCACCAGTTCTCCAGACTCATTTGCAGACGAGGTGAACATCTGTTCAGCAGATGTATGTCAGATGTTGGCCGTTGGATGTCAGATAATTCATTAAAGTTAAACCAACGTAAGACTCAGTTCCTCCCGGTTGAGACATGGCAACAGTTATCAAGGATGAATATCACTTCAATCAAAGTAGGGAATGTAAAGATATCTTTCAGTAAAACAGCTTCTAATTTGGGAGTGTTGCTGGATGACTGTCCATGAAAGACCACATCAAGATGATTTCAGTTTCCAGCATTGCTCAGCTAAGAAATTTATACCGACATTTGCTAGATAGATCAGCATTGGAAAATCTGGTCCATGCGTTTGTATCATCACGGCTGGACTACTGCAACAGTCTGTTTTTTAACTTGCCTTATAGATCAATTGCCATTCTTCAGTCGGTTCAAAATAGGGCTACAAAACTTGTAACTGGAAAATTGATATTTGATCATGTAACGCCAATATTGAATGAACATCACTGGCTAAAGATTGAGAAAAGAATAATTTTTAAAATTGCAGTGACTGTGTTCAAATCCATGAATGGAATGTCACCGGCTTACATCTCAGATAAATTTTCCATGAAGGCATCTGCCTCATGTTTTCATCTGGGATCAGATAATATGAATCTTTTGGCGGTTCCAGCTAGGCATTTACGAATAAGTGCAAGATATATCGCGGTTGCGGGTCCGACGGTGTGGAATGACCTACCGATTTCATTAAGAAGACCTGGAATTAATTTTGTGACATTTAAAAAAGAATTAAAAACATATTTATTTTCTGTTGATAAACATTAAATTTGAATAATTTAATTTATGTTAATCACGCACAGATATTTTGTTTGTTTCACTTTTGATTGCGCCTTTGAATTATTTAATTTGCGCTATATAAATATTTCTAAATAAATATATATATATATATCACGTTGTTTATACATACACTCATTATATTATACGTATATTTTCTCCATACTATTAAACTTATTCACAGTAATATTAATAGTAGAACAGTATTTTAATATTATTTGTGTACTTATATACTTATATAGTATCTATACAAATGATCGAGAAATATGAAAAGCTGCTTATACTGGGGATCGCAAGTCAATTCAGTGATTTATGATACGGTAATGTGTAAAGCTTGCAATAATAATATGAAGAATAACAATAAAAAATAATAAGAAGAATAATGAGGATAATAATAAAATGTGCTCGGGTAGCAAATAGCTTGTCTACAAATTACGACAAGTAAATAATGATCACACTCGTTTATTTTCGTATTGAATGCTTGGGCCGGCGTTTAAAAGACCGATTGCTCGGTTAAAACCGACCTCAAATATTTATCCTGAAATATTCAAATTTGGAAATTAAAGCAAAAGAATTAATTTAAACACGAAAAAATAAAATTCAAAATTAATTTTAATAAAAAAATATAGTTAAATTGTATGATCGGTTTTTTCTGATTGGTTATAAATTCGATAGAAAATTTGGTTAGTAAGGTTATTTGGATGGTTCGATTCATTAATTCGATCATCAAACCGTTCGGTCGTTCATCCATTTATTTTTTTATTTTTTTTTTATTCTTCGACTAGGAGATAATTTTTTATTAATTTATCGTTTGTTCGTTCATTCATTCATTTATTTGTTCGTTCATTTACTTTTTGGTTCATTTATCAATCCAATGGTTCATCCATCCATCCATTTATTCATTTCTTCTTTCATTCCTTCACTTATCCCTTCAACCATCCATCCATCCATTCATTCACGCATTGAACTATATTGCACTCGATAAATAAATAAATGCTCCTGATGGTAAACTCACCTTCGAACATAAAAGGACAGCATCTTTAATTGAAATATTATGCTTTGTGGGGTTGTTAAATTAAATTAACATTTATTACCTAATTAACATTATTTTGATAATTAATAAGTTAATTATTTAATTGCACGCTGGTAATAATAAGCTGTACAAAAAACGAAATAATTCAAGGGGAGACATCTGTTAAGAATACTCTGACGATAAGGATGAACCTCTTACTACTATCATCATCAATCGCCGCTTGTTTCGTCCTCATCCATGGAGCTGGTGGGTTTTGATTTATAAAATATTTATTAATTACATATAATGCGATGGCGTAATGGTTAAAGTGCTTGTCTTTGCTATTACCGTGACGGGGTTTGTATGCGAGGATATCTCCAAGTATCACACGCAATGCGTGGGATGTATTGATCCATGTTTATATTTGTGTATGAATGTAGTACGTACAATGTACGTGTCTGTTGTTGATATCTATGTGATACGTTAGATACATAAAAAGAGATGATGCAAATACAAACAGATACATGATATACAACGAAACAATACAAATATACAAAGTACACACACACACACACACACACACACACACACACACACATGCCTCACACAGACGCACTAAACTCGCGTTTACCTAGGCAAATATTAACGATTTATCTGACATGATTTATAACATGCTATTGGATGCGTGGTTTTTTGCGAAATTCCTTTTTCACTACTACTACTACTACCACTACCACTACTTACTACTACTACTACTACTACTACTACTACTGCTGCTGCTGCTGCTGCTGCTGCTGCTACCACTACTAATAATAATAATAGTATAGTAATAGTAATATTAGAAACAGCAGCAGTAGTAGTATAAATAGTAGAAGCAGTAGCAGTAAGTAGTAGTAGTAGTAGTTGTTGTTGTTGTTGTTGTTGTTGTTGTTGTGATCTGATTTATTTTTCGACAATATTGCAGTCGTAATAACATTTTATAATGAAATAATTGTCAAGTTGTTAAGTGAATAACTGTGAAATAATAATAAAATAATTGAAAAATTATATAATAATTAATAATACAATAATAAAAAAATGATGTTAAATTAAAAATAGATAAATAATTTTTTTTCAGCCCATTGGGACTACGACAACAACTCAACCTACGGTATGCACCGTGTTTACTATTTTAATTTCTATATTAAATATTTGTGTTCACACGCTGACGCTAATAAATTCTCATTTAAATATATTCTTTTAAATTATTATAATCATTATAATTAATAATAACGATAATAATAATATCAACTAATAATAGATCTAGTAGTAGTGGTAGTTGTTGTTTGGTGTTGTTGTTGTTTGTTGTTGTTGTTGTCGTTGTTGATATTATTGTTTGAAAATATATAAATGTGACGTTTGTCTTATTGATAAGCAAAGTATGTGTTTATATGTAATTGTTTTGTGGGTTATTAATTATTTATAAGGTGTGTGTTTATGTGTCATTTATTGTGTGTGTTTTTTCTGTATATTTTTGTATATGCTTGTACGTGTGTAGTTATGCGTTTTATACAATACATATATTGCGTACGTGATTTTATATATGTATGTGTTAATGTATGTATGGGTATTTTGTGTATATATGTATATGAGGTGTATATGCAAGTGTTTATATATGCATGTGTGTGTATATGTATGTGTGTATATATGTATGTGTGTATATATATATATATGTGTATATATGTTTGTGTGTGTATCTGCATGTGTGTATATATGTATGTGTGTATATATGTATGTGTATATATGTATGTGTGAAAACACTGGTGTATAATTCTGCGTGGGTATATGTGAACAAATACATACAAAACTTACAATACAAACATTGTATATTTGTTTTATCTCAGTCAACAAAATATTTTTATAACAAATTTTCAACTAATTCGAATATATTTTTTACGTTATATTTGAATAATAATTAAATTTAACCTAGAATAAATGTAATTTAGAATTAAACAAAAAAATGATAATATGAATTGAAATAATACAATAGATGATGATGATGACCGTGATGATGACGACGACGATGAAGATTAAATATCTATTTAATTATTTGCAGAAGTTAAAATGATAATCTTTTAACTTTCGCTTATTATAGCATACCTATGTCATTTTCGTCTATTTATTCTTTGGTTTTTATTTATTCATTTTTTTTATTTTTAATTAAGGTTGAAGTTTGTTTAGCGCAAATAAAAATTGATTATGTAGGCATTTAATTAACTTTAATTAAAATTTTCAATAAATAAATGAATGAATGAATGAATGAATGAATGAATGAATGAATGAATGAATGAATGAATGAATGAATAAATGAATGAATGAATGAACGAATGAACAAACGAACGAACGAACGAACGAATGAATGAATGAATGAATGAATGAATGAATGAATGAACGAATGAATGACCGAACGAATGAATGAATGACTGAATGAATGAATGAACAATAATAACAAATTAATAATAACAAATATAATAATACTATTTCGACTAACAACAGCATTACTAATATAACTATTAATATTATTATAATATTATTACGGTTATAACAATAACACACTCACTCACACACACATATACACACGCACACACACACACACACTAATACATCCACATACATATATAACATATCATAAACGTATAGACAAATTTTTAAATTGACTTGAATGGAATCTAAAGAAATTGAATAGATATAAACATTATTTAATCTCACCTCTTAATGGCTGCGCCTTTCTCTAAGGACCATCCCATTGGCCAGAGATCAGCATGGTCTGTAACGGCACCCGCCAATCACCAATCAACATCTCAAAGAGTACTACGAATAACAGTCTCGATGATTTTGTTTTCCACAATTACAATGCAACTCCATTAGTGACCACGGTCACTTATAACGGACACACAGGTCAGTGTGGTATTTTTCTGGTATATTTTGGTAGATGATAAATACGTACTTGTACTATATAAAGTAGGCATGAACAAATGTGATTGTAATAATAAACATATAATACAAGTTCAATTCGTTCATTCTTGTGATATTAATACTTTCAATCATCATGGCATTCGCATACAGTCCAAGTGACAGTACCCAGTGATACCTTAATGATACATGGAGGGGGCTTGAATGATATCTACAACCTGGCTCAGTTTCACTTCCACTGGGGCTCCAATGATAGCTACGGATCCGAGCACCTGGATCACGGGAAGGCATATCCGGGTGAGGTGAGGTTAAAAAAAATTTGTTGCTGCTGTTTATAGGATTTGTGTGTGTGTGTGTGTATTTGTTTGTTTCTATGTGGATTTGTGTGTATGTGTTTGTGTGTGCGTGGATGTGTTTGTTTATGTGTGGATGTGTGTGTGTGTGTGTGCGTGTGTGTGTGTGTGCGCGCGCTCTTCATATTTATTGTCACACCAACCATTAAAAAGCATCAAACAAAAACAACGACATTAACAACAGTAACAACATAACAAAAACATTAACAACAAAAACATTAACAACAACAAGAACAACTACATAACAAACTCTGCAGATTCACTTCGTCCACTGGCACTCGGGCAAATATTCAAACTTGAATGAAAGTTTCAAACACGACGACGGCGTGGCCGTGCTTGGCGTCTTCATCGACGTCTGACTATTTTGCTGCTCCGTTTATTTATTAGTTCATCCGTTCATTCATTCATTCGTTCGTTTGTTCGCTTGCTCGTTCATTCATTATATTATCCATTCATTCAATCACTCTCACACAGGCACTCACTCATACACACACAGTCGTTTACACACACACACACACACACACACACACACACACACACACACACACTGACAGGTCGTGCAAGACGCAAATGATCCTCGCATCAGTAAGGACCTCGCAAAGTTAACAGACTACTTCGTGAACATAAAATTTCCCGGCAACCAAACCAACTGCGCTCCCTTCACACTGGCCAGCCTCCTGCCGAAAAATCTGACCTACTACAGGTACCTCGGCAGTTTGACCACGCCAGACTGCAGCGAGATCGTTACCTGGACTGTTTATCAGAGTCCCATCTACATTACTTCAGATCAGGTACCTACGTAGCTACATAGGTTTTTTATCACGATTTTGTTGCTGGTTTTATAAAACTCCATGTAAAACCAGTTTTTACTTAAATGTATTGAAATTTAGCGTGTAAACGATGAATCAATATTTAAAAAGTTTACATTTTGAAAACATTCACAAGCTCGTTTTCAACGAGTTTTTACGGTGTAAGAGGCAGCTGACAGATGATGGCACCTTTCAAACTTTCTAATTCCCATTCTTCGATTGAGCAACTCGCTTTCAAAATAATAAACAAATGATTTGAATACACCCGTCATGCAAATATTATGATCCTATGCACTATACACACATACCTATACACACACACGCATATAAACAAACAAAGCATATAAAATAAACACACATACATCATCAAATATTATGATCCTATGCACTATACACACAAACCTATACACACACGCATATAAACAAACAAAGCATATAAAATAAACACACATACATACGCATAAACCAACCGACACACATGCACACAAACACAACACAAACATGACAAACCATGACATATACATACACATACAAGTAAACATACACGTACACATACACATACACGTACACAAACACATGCATCTACAAATTATTGCCAGATGGCAAAATTCCGCCACTTCCACAGAATGGAACATCTGGATGAAGATCTGGACCACACCAACCGGCCTGTACAACCTTTGTACAACAGGGAGGTGTACAACTCACCAACATCCTTCTCCTCCTCCTCTTCTTCCTCCTCTTTCTTCTCATCCCCATCTCCATTATCTGCTTTTGTGTTTTTCCGAGGTTGTTTTTTTACATATTTTTTTTTACATATTTTTATTGGTTTTTCTTTGTTTTTTTGCTGTTATTTATTCAAAAAAGTTCGTTCCTATATATTTTTAATTTTTAATTCAGTGTTGATTTTCAACTTTGTGTTTATTACCAATTTTTTTTTAAATTTTTTTTCTTCTTCTTCTTTAAAATATAACTGTTAGCAGAGCCCTTTAAAAAAGATATAAATAATCAAATAAGAAAGAATATCTGCTCTACACATTAATCAAATTGATTAATTAATAAGATGTGTAAAATTAATTGAGATTCCTCTCACTAAATCATCACCATCTGTACAATTTTCATAATTATACCCTCACCAACATCATCCTCATCTCTCTCCAAATTCAAAATATTACTCTCACCGCCATCGTTATTTCTACAATCATCACGATGATACGATACATACCCTCGCCAGCACACCGCCACGATCTCATCATTCCTCCAAACAGGTATCCAGGGACAATGCGTGAAGATGATGATGGCACTGGTGTTCACTTCCATTTCTTTCCATTCGTTCTTTCAGTGTGAAATTAATTGCTGAATCAGATTTGATTTACGTTTTATAAACGCTGTCGTTCTACTTGGAAATAAATTTTTTTAAAAGTTACACACCCAAACACACACATGCACGCACGCACACGCACGCACACACGCACACACATAGCCATATGTTATAGTATATGCACATTGGACTTAGTATAATCATAATTACAACATGATAAATAAATGACATAAATAAACAGCGCACGTACATACACTCACACACACTCAGACAAACAAATACACACACACACACATAAATAACATAGCCACTAACACAAACAAGTATTCTCATTAAACAAACCAACAATTAACATTTTAGAGACAACAATACACTTGAGCATTTGACCAGATACGCAACAGCTCTTGCGATTTAAGGAATGTTTTCATGTTGAATTTCTTATTGTCAATTTGAACTTCATCTGTCATCATTTAGGATATGTATTTATAAAACAAATTATACACTATTTACTAATTTGAGTTATACAGCGTTAACATTAACATAAGGAGAGGAGGTGCTTACTTGATAAAAATATTGAAAATTTTCTAATTGATTTTCATCAAAACAAAATCTCATGTCTTGTATTGTATTATTTGTGCATATGTGTAAATTTTAACACTCTTTTTCGCCTTTTCTCTCCCTCTCTCTCTCTATCTCCCTCTCTCTTTCTATCTCCCTCTCTTTCTTTCTTTTTTCTTTCTTTTTATTTTTCTGTTTTTCTTTGATGAATTAGTGTATCTATGTATAATTATAATGCTTAACTTAGTTAACTTTCGTAACTTTGAAGCGATTCAATTTAATTGATTAATCGCACTTTAATATTTAGCATTTGCTCTGTTTTCTGTTCATATTGTTAATATGTTAATAAATATATTTTTTCAAATCAAAATTAAAAATTAAAATGTCGTTTCAACTTGATAATATTAAAAAGTAATTAAAATTAAGTAACTCGTCCATTCACTCGTTCCACCGTTCGTTTGTTCATTCGTTCGTTCATTCATTCATTCATTCATTCATTCATTCATTCATTCATTCATTCATTCATTCATTCATTCATTCATTCATTCATTCATTCATTCATTCACTCATTCATTCATTCATTCATTCACTCACTCATTTTTTAATTCATTCATTCATCTATCCATTCATTCAGAACCCCATTGAGCAATAGGAATGTTACGTCTTAGAACGCACAGGCACGCACACAAATGACTTATGTAATCAACAAACAAATCATAACCACATATCTTTTTGAGTATTGAGAGATATGTAGACAAAACCAAACAACACAATAAAATAATATAATAGCTATGAATCTAGAATCTTATGTAAATAAATATCATAAAGGGTTATGATCTATTTGGGTCAGTGTGTATTTGAACACAGTATGAAAGTTAATTTCAAGCAATTTTCCAAATAATTTTTGATGTAATAAGTATTAAGTTGAGCCAATTTTATAAGCTGTCTTTGTGTTCTATTCTGTGTATAATAAGTATTAAGTTGAGCCAATTTTATGAGCTGTCTTTTGTGTTCTATTCTGTGTCTAGTCGTGTGTGTGTTTGTGTGTGTGTGTGTGAGAGAGAGAGATAGGAGTCTGTGTTTGTGTGTGTGTGTGTGTGCGTGCGTGTGTGTGTGTGTGTGTGTGTGTGAGAGAGAGAGAGAGAGAAAGAGGAGTGTTTGTGGGTGCGTTTTGTTTCTGTGTGTGTGTTTGTGTGTGTGGTGTGTGTGAGAGAGAGAGGAGTGTGTGTGTGTGTTTGTATGTGTGTGTGTTTGTGTGTGTGTTTGTGTGTGCATAATTACTCACACAATACCCCAAAATAATACCCACAAAAGACAAAAACTGTTGTGTGCGTACAGTACATACCTTTGTCTACATGCACGTCATCGTCATCAGAATCATCATCATCTTAGTTGATGA
>NW_008703571.1:1458413-1470679 GCF_000326865.2 Helobdella robusta
AAACAGACGGTACATATTCCAAATATTAAAGAAACATATTAATCAGTAATTTGCTTTTTAAAATACTACAATGTTCCATGCGTTTTAAATATATGTTCCGGCGGTTTTCTATATCAACCTATCCTTCCTTATTTGGTCTCGCCTGGCATCCTTCGTTTATCACTGATTGTCAATTTGCAATAATTAAATTGCAAGTGGGCATGTCGAATTGAATATATAATTAAATATTTCATTTGACAAAACTGAAAAAAATGCGTTCTATTTGACTAAAATTGTTTTTTTGTGTACAAACAAAAGGCAAAAGTTTTATAACAAAATTTGTGATGTGAAATTAAGAAAGAAAGGTTAAGAAATGAGCCAAAAAGAGTATATTGATTAATGGAGGTAGTGTTGACAATTGAATGCTTCAATTACAAATTTTATTTTTGGACATTTTTACAATTTTTTCGCATAGATCTCTACAAAGGTAGAGTTGGTTAGGTGACATATCCTTCCTCACCTGATCAGTAGCAGCCAGACTTCAGCACACGCACAAGCCAACGCACGCACCCCATCGTACATACAAAACACTTGGCATTTTCGAACCAGGTTAGTGCGCAATAGAAACGGCGCAAAAATGGCACTTAAACTGTCTAAGCTAACTGGCTAACCAGGAAATAAGAGTTTAACAAAAATTAAAGTTAACAAGATAGAATTATGGCCATAAATGATTTAAAAATTTGTAGGACCGATGTAATTGTAGGCTTGATGGAAATAGATAATGATTAATTGAAACGCCCACACGCTGAATATTGTGACAAAACAAGCAGATAGGAGAACAAGTGCAAACGAATTAGAGGAAAAAGTCTTCTGAGAAAGTAGCGGAACGCGAGATTTCATTTAAGCTGCCTAATTATTATTATTAAAACACTCGCCGACGTAATGTATAGCACTACCATCAAATTGTATAAAACATCTCAGTGGTAGAGATGAATGTGAAAGTAATATTATTCGCAGTTTTAGTAAGTGTAGTAGTAGTAATAATGGCGGAACCATTGAAAGTATTTTAGTAGTAGCAGTGAAGACAACTGCAGCGACAGCAGTAGCGTTGGTGGCTGGTAATAGCAGTAGTTGTAGAAACGAGAGAGTAGTGCTAGTAAAAGTAATTTGTTATGTTAAAAGAGTAGTATAAAAAGTAGTAGTAGTAGTAGTAGTAGTAGAAGTAACCAGCAGCAGCAGTAGTAGTAATAGTTCAAATTATAAGAACTATTTATAATGACAACAATAAAGAATAGTGTCCCCACATAACTAGAGATTTTTTTTCATATCGTGACGTAAAAATATCGCAGCATTCACTCTCAGTGAGAAAAGAATTAAGAATAGACGTCATAGCCCATTCGTCGTGCTGTGTATTGTATGTGTTTGTGTGTGTATATGTGTGTGTGTGTATTAGTGTGTTTGTGCGTGTGTGTGTATGTGTGTGTGTGTACGTCGTACGTAATAGTACGGATTAATCCTTATAATCGTACATGTATATATTTAATTTTGTGGTGTGTTTGCGTTGTAGAGTGTGTGTGTGTGTGTGCGTGTGTGTGTGCGTGCGTGCGTGTGTGTGAGTGTGGCTGGTGAATTAACGTGAATGAGTTTTCAACCTCCAAAGTAGGATAGGAGGCCTAGAGCCTACAGATCCTTGAAAAGGTTTAATTGACGAAATTTTCATTCATTGGAACATGAGCATTCAGTATTCATCATTATTAATTAATTAATTAATTTATTCATTTATTAATTAATTTATTCATTTATTAATTTCAGATAATTGGAATTATGAAAGGACTTCTGACCACGGTATGTGTTGCGTTGTGTTGTATTTGCATTGTATTGTATTGCATTGTATTGTATTGTGTTGTATTGCATTGTATTGCATTGTATTGCATTGTATTGTATTGTATTGCATTGTATTGTATTGTATTGTATTGTATTGCATTGTATTGTATTGTATTGTATTGTATTGTATTGCATTGTATTGCATTGTATTGCATTGTATTGTATTGTATTGCATTGTATTGTATTGTATTGTATTGTATTGCATTGTATTGCATTGTATTGCATTGTATTGTATTGTATTGTATTGCATTGTATTGCATTGTATTGTATTGCATTGTATTGTATTGTATTGTATTGTATTGTATTGCATTGTATTGCATAGTATTGCATTGTATTGTATTGTATTGTATTGTATTGTATTGCATAGTATTGCATTGTATTGTATTGCATTGTATTGTATTGCATTGTATTGCATTGTATTGTATTGTATTGCGTTGTATTGCATTGTATTGCATTGTATTGTATTGCATTGTATTGCATTGTATTGTATTGTATTGTATTGCATTGTATTGCATTGTATTGTATTGTATTGTATTGTATTGCATTGTATTGTATTGTATTGCATTGCATTGAATTTTATTGTATTGTACTGTATTGTATGGTCTTTTAATGTGTTATAATGCATTTCAATTTATTGTATAGTATTGTATCCGCATTAAACGGTATTGTATTTGCGATCTTGTTTACTGGAGATACACATACTATTCACATACATGATGTATTTAATGGTGAATTTTTAAAATAGATGTTGACAACTGTATTTTAAAAAAATAACTGCGCCTATCCAAGCAGCTACAGAGAGCGGTTATTTTTTTACTGCATTTTCGGCGGTCGATTCACGTTAAATAAAATTTTTTTGATTTGATTTAGCGACGAACAAATGTTTGGTAATTAATCATAACCAGACAGACGCACGTCCGCATACACAAACACACACAGACAAGACACACACAGGCAAGACACACACACACACACACACACACAGACACACACACACGCAACTATATAATCTCAGAGGAACAAATATGTGCATTGTTCAACCACATACGTAAACTCATCAATGGCGTCAAGAAGTTTTGCAGTGTATGGCCCAAGGATGTGGAATGATTTGCCAACAGAGCTGAAAACAAATGAGATTAATGAAGTGATTTTTAGAAAAAGAATCAAAGCGCACTTGTGGGATAAAGCGTTTGTGAGAACTTGAACGAGCGCTATATAAACTCTACACATATATATATATATATATATATATATATATATATATATATATATATACGTAAATAAAAAGACGTAACGTAGTAAAATAAAACCGCACGTATAAACGAACATACAAACATGCATACAAACAAACATAAAAACAAACAAACAAACATACATACATACATACATACATACATACATACATACATACATACATACATACATATCGTAACGACAAATCAAAGTGTTAATCCATTTGTTACTTGATGTTTGACGGTTCAGTGTCATGTTTTGGTTTTAACATACATACATACATACATACATACATACATACATACATACATACATACATACATACATACATACATACATACATACATACTTTTTAATTACCATTGTTAGCGCCTTTGAGAATAATAAAGGGCGCTTTATATATAAATAATCTAATAATAATACAAACAAAAATATATACAAACAAGCATACAAACCAACAAACAAACAAACAAACATATATACAAACAAGCATACAAACACACATGCAAACAAACAAACAAATATGCAAACATGCATACAAACACACATACAAACAAAAGGACCATCTCATTGGTACGAACAAAGTCCTAACTGTAACGGAAGCAGGCAGTCACCAATCGAAATCACGACCAGCACCCTCAACACCAGTCTCACCCCTTTCGTCTTCAACAAATATGACGTCATCCCGTCCAAGATTGTAGTCACTAATAATGGACACACCGGTCAGTTAGAAAGTAGTGATGTGGTGATAAGGATGATGACGATGACGATGATGACGATGATGACGATGATAGTGATGATGATTTTGATGGTGATGATGATGAAAATGGTGATGGTGATGATAATTTTGAGGATGATGAGTAAATTGCTTTTTAATTCAAATTCATCCACGTACAAATGTCAAAAGTCTTCAAATAATTCATAAAGTTACGGTGAGTCTGCCAAATGACGTCCTAACAATAAGAGACGGAGGTCTGGACAGCCAGTACACGTTCGCACAGTTTCATTTTCACTGGGGCTCCAATGATTCCTACGGATCTGAACATCTCGATCACAATAAGGCCTACTCAGCTGAGGTGTGTGTGTGTGTGTTTGTGCGTGCGTGCGTGCATGTGTGTGCGTTTTTGTTTGTGCGTGCATGTGTGTGCGTGCGTGTGTGCGCGTGCGTGCATGTGTGTGTGAAGAGAAAAAAAGTGTGTTATTAATCGGTGAGTTTGAATAAAAATGATATTCAAAACGTGAACGATCGTGAAGCTTCACTTCGTACATTGGAACTCCGGCAAATATTCCAGTGTGGCGGAGAGTTACAATTACGCTGATGGTCTGGCCGTTCTTGGAGTCCTCATTGATGTACGTAATTGTATTGTACTCGTTCGTAGATTACAATAATAAACAAATAGGCAACTTTTCTTTTCATAACTTAAAAAAAAACTACCAAAAATTAATTTTCATCTTATTAGTCTCATCATCTCAATACATTAATTTTTCTTGAAAGTTTCATCCAAATTGAAATATACCAAATGCGATCAGGTTGCTCATGAAGATGATCCACGCATAAACCAGGACTTGGACATATTGACTGAATCTTTCCATTCCATAGAGTACCTCAACAATTGGACCAGCGTGGCTCCTTTCAAGTTGATCAATCTCTTTCCACCGGAGCGAGACTACTACAGGTATTATGGCAGTCTTACCACACCTGGATGCAATGAAATTGTCGTCTGGACACTCTTCAAAAATCCTATCTATCTCTCTTCAGTCCAGGTGTTTATTTTTTAATCTGATGGATAGTTTCACTAAGTCGCTCATCTTTTTTTTCACTTACTTTGATGAAAAATCTTAATTTATTTGTTAATCCACCTAATTTCGATGACTTCGTCATCCGCCATGAAAGCTTTCAAGATTCAGACACTTCCACAGCCCTGAAAACCCCCACGAGTTTGTGGAGTACTCCAACAGACCGGTCCAGCCAGTCAACGACAGGGTTATTTACTACAGCGGACCCTTTAAAACCATCTACACTACACCGGCTCTCACACCTAGTCAGTTCTTTCAATTTACAATTATAAAACTGTTATTGTTACTTCTGATAATTACAATAATTGTAATATTAAATCAATCATAATAATAATCATAATATTAAAATTTTGTAAAAAAAAAACAATGCACTACAAAAGAGAAGACGTTCATAAAAATTTCTTTGAAACAAAAGGTCAATACGATTTCGTTGATCCTGGCACGTGTGCCAGAAAGCTGATCACGATGAACATCAAGACGTGGACGAAGAACCCTCTGTATAAACCAGTCAACGTTTCAAACTCCAACACGGTACTCATGAACTTTTTGCTGAAGAACACCGGGACCGCTCGTACGCTTTGTTTCTCAAAATTTACGATGATTTTAGTTACTAAAACTTCGTTTCACAACATTTATTATGATTTAATTTAGTAAAACTTTATTTTATAAAAATGATTACGATGATTTTTTTAACTAAAATTATATTTTAAAAAATAAATATGATTTTACTACCTGAAAGCAGAGTTTTTTATCCAATTCGTCAGAATGTGAGAGATGTATTAACGCGCTGTGAAAAGGACAAAAATTAATTTGAAAAATATGTTTCACCGTAAAAATCATTACATTTTTAAATCTCGAATTTTAAAAAATTCAGTAACCATTCGACCGAAAACTCCCGAAACCAACCCGATAAAACTGAGTGGTGGTAGTATGGACTTTACTTACACGCTCCTGGAGATATTCCTCCTCTGGGGTATCGATCACAATGACGGGTCGCAGTACAGCATCAACAACGAATATGCCGCTTTAGAAGTGCGTCAGTTGCTAGACAAATCAGTAGTTTTTTTATCTAATGAAATGTACTTTCTGATTTAAAATCTTTATTTCACTTGAAATTTTTGTAATTTGTTATAAATGCGGAGTTAATTTAGTTTGTTTAGTGTAGTTTATAATGTTTTCAGTTAGTTTGTTAATCGTTTGCCACTCATTGAACATTCAACAAGGCGTTTACTGCAGGTTAAAATCATTGCGAGATGGTAAGTTGAATCTTTAAGCATGACAACCTTAAATTATATTTTTTTTCCAGGTACAACTACTTTTCTGGAATTCGCAGAAGTATTCGAGTTTCGAACAAGCCAGGCCGTATGAAGACGGTCTGGTCATGTTGTCAGTTCTCGGCAAGGTGACTTTCATCTTTAAAATCATTAAATTTGAAATTAATTTTTATCGTCCCGCTGTAACTAGTTTTTTGCGGTTCTATAAAATTAGATTGCAAGCTCTCACTAACCTCATTAACACATTCGTAACTTGCAGGTAAATGACAAGTCCAGCTCCCAGTTCATAAAGAACTTATACGAGAAAGTCAATGCCATCAGAAATCCAGGTTAGAATTGGTTGTCATGCGACGTTGCGGTACAAAAATAATTAGTTCTTCCATCCCAGTTACAAGTGCCATTGTAACAGATCAAAGCGTAAATGCTCTCTTGTCACAGCTTCAATCAACAACATAACAGTGTAAATAGTAATTTTAGTAATAGTTGTAGTAGTAGTAGTTACGGCAGTTTCGTGGTTGGCGGTGGTGGTAGCAGTAGTAGGAGCCAGAGTATTTGTATTTAAAGTAGTTTTCTAATTATTTACTAGAGAACATTTTTTCAACTCCAAACGACAAACAAAAAAAAACAGGATCCGAAGTGGAATTTCCGAACCTGACGCTCTCCTCCATCTTGCCAGCGGATCCAAGGTACTTTTCATTCTATGCACCTCTCACGTTCCCATTCTGCTCCAACAAAGTTCGAAGGATTGTCCTTTCTACTCCCATCTACATAGCACAAGCTCAGGTTTGCTACTCTGCTCTACACAGTGTTGTTGTTGTTTGGTGTTGTGGTTGTTGGCAGGAGTGGTTGGTTGTTGTTGACATTTTGTAGCATTTGATTTTGTTTTTTGTAACTAAATATCTAGCCATATTAATTAATTTATTTAATTATTTAAGTCTTTCTATGTTATCATTTGTTTGAGTTACACTTTTGGTGTTTTTGTACGTTCTGTTTTATGATTTCCGTAATTAATTTTGTTATAATTATCGTTATAGATTTTGTACTAGTGAAAAATTGTTTCCCATCAATATCCAGAAATGTAGATACAATTTAAATCTGGGCTATATTAAATATACACTCTGTTTATTTTCGTGCTATACATCGATTTAGTCAATATTGTGACACGTCATTTTCTTTCATTCATTCTTTCTTTCGTTTATTCATTCATTGGTTCTTTCTTTCGTTCATTCATTCATTCATCTATTCATTCACTTTTTCGTTTTTTCATTCATTCGTTCGTTCATACATTCATTTATCCATTTATTCACTTTTTCGTTTTTTCATTCATTCGATCGTTCATTCATTTGTTTGTTTATTCATTTATTCGTCTGTTCATTCATTCATTTATTCATCCATTTATATCATTTTCTTTCTTTTATTCATTCGTTCATTCTTCAATCCATCTTCATTGCAGACCTATAAAACCACAAGAACTAATCTTAAAACGAACCCATCATCATTGCTATAGCATATTTAAGATGTTTATTCTCCCAGGTACACTCATTGATTTTCTATGTCGATACCACCTGTCTATCTTCTCTAGTTTTATATTTCGTAATTTTTACCATTATCATCCTTCGTCGTTTCGATTGTCGTCGTTTTTATTGTTTGCATCATTCTTATCATCATCGTTAACATCACCATCATCATCATCATTATCATCATCTTTATCATCAACATCATTATTCCCATCATCATCTTTAACATCACCATCATCAACAGCATCATCATCATTATCATCATCAACATCATCGTCGTCATTATTATTATTATCATCGTCATCATTATCATCATCATCATTATCATCTTCTTCTTCATCATTATCTTCAACATCACCACCACCATCTCCATCATCACCAATGGTGGTCAGTTACAAGCCTTCAGGCAGTCGATACTTACGCAGAAGTATCAGTTTGTGTCGGCGACGCTGCCAGAGGCCGCTGTATCCAACGTCATCAGCTACTATAGCGCACAGCCTGGTCAGTGGGGCTATTTTTTTGGTAGTAGTAGTAGCAGTAGTAGTAGCAGTAGTAGTAGTAGTAGTAGTAATGGTATTATTATTAGTAGTAGTAGTAGTAGTGGTAGTAGCAATAGTACCAGTAGTAAAATTAATATTCATAGTAGTAGCAGTTGTAGTAGTAGTAGTAGCAGTGGTAGTAGTAGTGGTGGTAAAAGTAGTAGTAGTGGTGGTGGTGGTAGTGGTGGTAGAAGTAGTAGTAGTGGTAGTATCAGTAGTAGTAGTAGTAGTAGCAATAGTACCAGTAGTAGAATTAGTATTCATAGTAGTAGCAGTTGTAGTAGTAGTATTAGTAGTAGTAGCAGTGGTAGTAGTAGTAGTTTTTTTCATGAATAGCCATTTATCAAATTTTTTAAAAACACCTTCAACATTATTGCAGAAACAAATTTCCCCCTCAGTTCTTCATTAATTTTCAACATACACCTGTATATTCTTTTTGCTAATAGTGCTTTCTCTTGATTCATTCATTCCTTCACTCCTTCATTCATTCTTTCATTCATTCATTCATTTATTCATTCATTCATTCATTTATAATTCAATCAAATCACAATTCTCCCTAAAGTTATGTTAACTCACAAAAACATTAGTTCGCATTGTATTAATTCACACTAAATCAATTCCCACAACACATCAATTCACAACACATCAATTCAATTCACATCAGCATATCATAATTCACATCCGGTCATAATTCATCTTGAAGGTATACACGGTGAATGGAAAATTGCTGCCCTAACCATCGCCATGCTGTACGTTGCGTATCTCCATCAATTATTATTTTTCTTCTTTTAAATTGGTCTTCTAACTTGTAGAAAGAAATAACAAAGACACACGAATGCACATATCAATGTTTTAAAAGAATGTTTAAATATACATAGTTACACGTATTAACTTTAAATGGCAACAGATGACATTATTGATGACGTTTTAAAGTAGTTTAAAATAGCTTTTTAAGTAAAATTCATCTCTCCAACTTAAAGTGGACTATTCCCTTTTTTTGTACGCCCCTCTTGCGGACGATACCAGTTTATTTAAGACAAATGCACCTAAAACTTGATAGATGTACAATGTTTTTATATAATTTTTTTGCTTATTGTATAAATATGAAACACATGATTTAAGATTTCATTATTTCTAATGGCTACTATTATAAAATAATCTGAACTGAAAAGTTTTAGTACCCGCCATAAACTTGAATGTAATTATATAATTGCATGGCTTAATTTATAATTCATCAAATCATCATCAAATCATAATTCACCCTAAAGTTACGTTAACTCACGTGAATTAAAGTAAATTATGATTGAATGTGAATTATGATATGGTATGAATTGACGAATTGCATAGTAAGCTTAAAATTAACTTTCAGACAAGATGTAATTAATTTCGATTTTATTACAATTTGTAAAGAAAATAATGATGAAATATTGTTAATACATTTTATGATTATTTGCACTTGAAGTCTTGAACGAACATTTTTATGTGTTTTAAACCAGGTAAAAATAAATTTAGATAGAAATATTAATTTTTTTAATTTTTGTCAGTTTGATGAATGAGTGAAAGAATGAATGAATGAATGAACTAATGAATGAATAAATGAATGATTGAACGAATGAATGAATGAACGAATGAAAAAGCTAGTAAAAAAAATAAATTAATGATTTATGAATTAATTTATAAAAATTAATGGAAAGGCGTTTTTTTGTATGGGTGCAACCATTAGTGAAAGCATTTTCATACAATGGAACAATTGATCGAAAAAATGCGGTAAAAATAAGTGAGTGAGTGAGTGAGTGAGTGAGTGAGCGAGCGAGTGAGTGAGTGAGTGAGTGAGTGAGTGAGTGAGTGAGTGAGTGAGTGAGTGAGTGAGTGAGTGAGTGAGTGAGTGAGTGAGTGAGTGAGTGAGTGAGTGAGTGAGTGAGTGAGTGAGTGAGTGAGTGAGTGAGTGAGTGAGTGAGTGAGTGAGTGAGTGAGTGAGTGAGTGAGTGAGTGAGTGAGTGAGTGAGTGAGTGAGTGAGTGAGTGAGTAAAAAAATATTTACGACTAAACAACCCTACAACGAAACATTGAAACTGCTAGAATATCCAATATATTTAATGGCAAGTGTCCCAGTATTGGCATAACCATGATGAACAATCCTGTACACCCCCTCAGCCTCGTCAAGTGGAATCTCCCAGGATATTGTAACGTTGCTTAGTTGGGATTTCAATGTACAATTTCCGGTGAGTCCTGGTAGACGATCGTGACATGCGCTCTTCCAAAACATTCTGACGCGTAAAACCATTCCTCATTTATTTATTTATTTATTAAATAAATAATTTTATCAATATATACCATATTATTAATTTGTTATATAAATATATATTTTAATTAATAAATAAGTTATCTCTTGGATGACAGTGTGATTCAACTTTGAAAATGAAACTCCAAGTTTATACTTAGTCTCCCACGAGGAATCCAAATATTTTGTCGACCATGAGCTGTTCTCACTTTTCTGCACTTCTAGAAATGTCATGTCGGTCTTGAATGATTTTTAAATAGAAAAATTAGTAATAATACTAATACTACTGTTTCTACTAGTACTACTACTATTGCTAATAATGATAATAATAATTATAATAATAAAAGTAATAGAAATAGCAATAAAAATGATGGTGATGACAATGGCCGACCATTAAGTTGTTCCTCGGGTTTCCAGACAAGAAAGTCACATTGACCGTACTGCCCTGATGTGTGTGGGTGATGGTGATTTTGTTGGTGGAATGATTTTGTGGTAGAATGATTTTTGTGGTGAAATGATTTTGCCAAAGCGACTGTAGCCATGAAACAAACTTGAGAATAATTCTTGTGGACATCTTCGAGAACTTGTCCGTAGAACATTCCTTTTGGTTGAATGTCCAGCTTCAAATGACCAAGCGCGTCCGGTTGCTTGCTCCTCAAATCTGGAGGTGTTGGACCGCCGGGCAGTGATTGGTTCTAGTGGAGAGAATTATTTCAACCTTGCGAATGTATAGGTGCAATCAGTCTAATACATGTTTCTCAATAGTGTCGTGACATTTTATCAATGATTTAATTTTTTCAAATTAGGACAAATTTGTCTTTACTGTGACTAAAGCTCTGGCGATTTTTTCGAACTTTTGTATGTAGGCAGATAACGCGTGAGGGCCGAATATGTTGCTCGCCCCTTCGTATCTTTGTACCTTGACAAAATTAATGATTGATTTGTAAATAATTTGTAGTTTTTAATTAGTAATAAACCAACCAATAAACAATCACTTGATTGTTAAACGTTTAAATAAGTAAATAAAAGTTTAGCTCAATGAATAAACTGTGCGTCATCGTAATATTATCATTCGTTTGATTCGTTTCGTAAAACGCTTGTAATATCAGTTGAATGTGCAACTAGATAGGGGCTAAACAATTTGTAGTTAGTGACATCACATTAGTAAGAGCTGAATGAAAAAACAAATTATTTTGAAGCTTTTTACTAAAGAAGTAAAAAATATATAGCTTAATCTCATTCAAACAGCATTGCTAATGTAGATGGAACAATGCCGAAAATATATAACAAATAGACAATTCAATGTAACTAGCGTCATTCACTGTTTCACTCATCTTAATTGCATTTCATTTTTAGGTGTCAAAACAAATGGAAAAAATTAAAAGCGCTTATGATTGTGATTGATGCATAAAAAATTTTAAGTATAAGTGTTTGTAATAAATTTATATAATAGGTTATGCATAAGAAATAAACGATAGCAAACAAACCTGATATTCTTCGAAAGTGGTAAGATAGCTGCTGTACGAGTTGGCCAGACTGACCACAACCACATCTGCACTTGATGGCTGTCCACTTTCTATCAAAACCTTACATTTTAAGACGCATACAAACTCATACAAACATATATACATACAAACTCAAATTTAATATAAGAAAAATGACTCAATATAAAAAAGGTACGCTAAACATTAAATTTTAGAAAGGTACGCTATTTAACCAAAATCGATCGATGGATCGATCGATCGATCGATCGATCGATCGA
>NW_008703571.1:1470729-1483229 GCF_000326865.2 Helobdella robusta
TGATTGATTGATTGATTGATTGATTGATTGATTGATTGATTGATTGATTAGTAATAATAAATTGATTGATAAACGATAGAAAAATTTGTATAACTTTTTTTATCGCTCTTTGAAATCTTCTACCTGACATCGTTCTGAATGAAAAAAAACAAATATTTGGAAATAACTGTAAAATTATAGATATATTTTTTAGTTATCATTGAAAATCAGTTTATTGCAATCTTGATTGATTGACATTTTGCAAAAATTTGAAAATTTTAGTTCCAGGTGGTTTTGCTAGATGAGTTCTTCAATGAACTTTATCACATCCATCCTGCATTCATATCATTATGCTGTATCATATTGAGGAGAAAATAAGATATTGTATTGTATTATTATTGTATTATATTACGTCACTTCCGCCGGGACTGCAACCAAATACAAAGATCCGATTTTGAAGATCTGAAGCGGAAGTATCTCGGGTTGCCATGGATATGGTTTGGAGGTCTGCGGATTAATAGAAGAAATGACCAAATAATATTAGGATTGACAAAAGGTGACAAAATAGAGATGTACTTGGCCGGTTGGTAACAAGATCGGTTTCGGATAATGACATTCTTCCTCCTCAATGGATTTGTTGAAGAATTTATCGGTTATTTTTTCAATGGCATCTACAGTCTCTAAACTACCTAGCAGTTTTTAGTGCGGTTGGTTGTGTACTTCATTACATTATTTTACATTTTTGAACTATTATTAAATGATTTATAATAATAAAATATTTCGAAACCTTGAGTGAATGGCGGCAAAGCTGGTCCGTCTGTAGCTCCGGCTCCGAAACTATAGCCCATGGCTGGCAGGCATGTGTTTACGCTCTGTGTTTAGATTAAGTGATGGCAAATTGATATTAAATGTTTAATTGATTGAAACGTGGCATAAATGGATTGTTTATTAAAGACTTTAATGATATTAAGGTAACTTCGGATAAATTGAAGCACCTTATTTCCTATTTTAATTTCCATTTGACTCATTTTGACCCACTGGTGTCCGTAATCTATCCAGCCTTGCAACTTCTCAAATTTTTCTCCTAAGAACCGCTGAATTAATATTATAAATCAGAGTGCTATTCGTAAAAGAATAGACGTTAAAAACACTAATAATAACTTTAGCATGCATAAAAATTTTTTCTCCGACGATTTTAGAATCTCTGAACTGTTCACCGTCTGGTCCCCTTCCTGTGCACAACCGGGGCTGGAATTTTAATAAAATTTATTTTTTCTCGTTATTCAAAAGTTTCAATAAAACAATTTTGTATTAATAAGCAAAATACGAACATCGTTTTCATCCTCAGGACAGGTGCTGTTGTCGTAGGAGCAGAATTCATCGGTGTTCACACATCTTGCACCATTCAAGTTGGGAGATGAATCTCCGTGCACTGTCTGTCCTATTGCCGTCACTACTGGACCCTAGCATTGTGCGAATTTTGAGCACGTTGTATTACTTCAAGCATTTCAATTCAAAATTTTTTGTTGCAAACTTTTCCAGGGAAGGAGTTAGGATTGAGGTGTTGTTCCAATTTCAAAACTGCATACCCCAGATTATCAGTACTGACGAGGTGATTATAGTTCTTCAAACTCACTGGATGCACCCCAAATAAACTTGGTGCGAAAAATTGTGAAAAAAAATTACATTTTTAAAGTTTATTAATATCTGTAATAAAAAATTAATTTTGGTTTGCGTAGACTTGGTGTCCAACAGTCCAAGATAAATAAAACTGTATATATCGTGCCAACCCTATAAGACCGGACAATTTCTGTTGCTTGTTCAAAAATTTCATCAAGTACATCGTTTTCTCAGTTTCTTCGTCACCATACCTCGATTTAAATATATAGCAAGCTATAATTTAGAACATTTTCATATTAAAAAACTCAAAACTTGAAATATTTCATATTGTTATACGTTTAATTAAAGCGAAATTACACGTTGCACATGCACGAATAATATACATATTAACAACCCTACATTTTAACTTCTTCAGGAGGGTTATTGTAGTAAGCGTAGGGACTCCTGTTAACTGACGCACCGAATAATTTACTCCTGTTGACGTAGATGTCAGTTGGTTCCATCTTCTTATAGGCAGAGATGATGCTCTAAAAATTGTCGTTTCATTACATATATAGCATATTTTGACGCGAATAATAAAGTTAAATTTAAAACAATTGAATTTTAAAATTGGATTAAGGTAACTGCAAAAGCTGAGGTAGAAGTAGTCGAACATTTGCGATGCCATCGACAAGAACACGATAGGTTTCGTTGATGAACCCCTGTGAAGCCTTCTGATACATCCAGTAAGTGTGGTAGCCGCCGGGCAAAGAGTGCGAGTGGGTAGGTAGCAACATCAAGTTCTTCTCGCTGAAGATCGGTCCGATCTGATTGTTCAGTTTTTCCAGTACCTTCATGAGCGATGATTATAAAATGGTGGTTAGTCCGGATAATCAAAAATGGACAGCTTAATTTATAACATATTTCCACATTCTTCTACAATCTGAATAGAAATCATCCATGGCAATTAGTAAATTTATCAATAATTTTTCACAAATGCGTTATCACCAACAGAGTTCTGAAGTTCTATTAAATACACATACTTCCAGCCTAACAGCTTGTGAAATCATGCAAACATCGACGATGACGACCGACAATGTTTTTGATAAATCGGCGACCACAAACGCCCTGCTAAACTGTCTTGTGTGCATTCCTCTGGCATCTTGGGCCGGATTTGCGTAACCGTACTGAAATTGTTCGAAAGTACTTAGTTACTCGGTATTAAATTAATTTAATCATCTTATTAACAGCATAATTAGTATTGTTGTGAACTTCATGTTCATCATAGATTAATTTCGCAATTGGTAATGTAATTAAAATTGATGTTTGTTTACCAAAAGCCCTTCAGTGACAAGCCCTGTGATGTCAGCCACACTACTCCCGACCCTGTAGGATTGACAGACTACGGAATGTATGCAACATAAAAAAATTGATAAAATTAGAATTAATTTTATCATTGTTCAAAATGATTTTTCGCAAAATGTAACAATTCTTTATTCGTTAAAGGCAGTCTGTTGGTTTTCTCCTTATACGTTTCAACAGTCTGTATGGTTATTATCATCAGAAAAGTGATAAAAGTTTTAAATATATGCTATTGTTCGTCATTATAAGTGGCTGATAAGATAATAAAATATAAAAAATTATTTGCGAACGTTGTACTTCATTTTGAGATTATTTAGATCATAATTGAAAATTCATATCAGTTTTTACAATATTTAAAAAAAAAATCTAGCATTAAATGTAACAATATTTTAAATACTTTACAAAATCTTTCGTTAACTGCGGGAGGACGTCATACGTGTAATGGCTCTTGATTCGTTTTTCACCTTGTATCATAAATAAATATACAGCGCTAGGAAATTTGTTTACATTTGTTGTTTCCGGAAAAATTGGTTTTGTTCTTTTTGCATTTGTTTAGAGAAGGTTCGTGACTGGGATTTGTTTTGTTTTCATCTTTTTGCATCGTTCTCATAAATTAACAATTAACTGAGTAAATCATTTTTACAGAGAAATTTTATAATGTACTGTAGTTTTAAACGCTCAGTTTTAAATTCATTGCAGCGAAATGGGTAAGTTCATGAAATCAGGCAAAGTTGTGCTCATACTAGGAGGAAAATATGCTGGACGGAAAGCAATAATCGTCAAAGTATGTTGTGCCATTGTAAATTGTAGTTTTTCTTTAATTTTTGTGGCATTAGACATTTATTTTTTGTGTTTATTCAGAATTATGATGATGGCACCTCTGAGAAACAATACAGTCATGCTCTCGTCGCTGGGATCAGCAGATACCCTCTGGCTGTCACCAAAAAGATGAACAAAAAGAAGATCAAAACAAGGTCCAAGATTAAGCCATTCATTAGAGTCTACAACTATAATCACTTGATGCCAACTCGGTTTGTTTTAATTTTAAATTTTAGTAAGTTTCATGCTTCAGTTTATTTTGGTCTATTTGGCTTTGTGCCATAGACAAAATCACATGTTTCAAAGGTTTTTTTCCTAACATTTTTTATCATTCTAAGATCCTATTGTGTTCACTAATGGAATATGTAATATTTATAACAGTGTTCTGTTTAATTAACTAAAAATTCATTGTAATCACTGAGTAGTTATACAGTTGAGGTGAACTTGGACAAGCAATTGGTTAACAAGGATGCATTCAGAGATCCAGCCCTTCGATCCAAAGCCAGGAGGGAAATCAAAGCCAAGTTTGAAGAAAGGTATAACTTGCACATTACCTCACTAAACCATTGCATGTTGATAAATTTTAAATTAGTGAAATGGAATTTACATTTGATGCCATTTAAATTAGTGAAATGGAATTTACATTTGATGCCATGAAGAATTACAATGCTATTTCAGTTGTCATTGTTAGTATTGCTCAGACATCATGGCATACTATGATGTGAATTGTTTTCTATTTTGCATGCATTGATTGCATTTCAAATTTTAAACTATTCACAAACATCATAATATAATTTTGTAATTTGCTATTCTCAAGACAAAATTATTAACATCAAAATATTTTTTGCTCTGCATAGATACAAGACAGGCAAGAACAGATGGTTCTTCCAGAAGTTGAGGTTCTGATCAACTTGTGCAACATTCGAAAAACTATTTGCGTTGACATCGGATAATTGTTTTGTGTCACAATAAAATGTTGTAAATTATCTTTTTGTTTTGCTTTTTAAGTTGGTGCAAAACAAAGCGAAAACAAATTTTGATTTTTTGTTTGAAACACGGTTCAAGTAGTAAGAACATAAATTTGATAGGTACGCAGTCAAAATTTATAGATTTTTGTCTGTTGTGTCACTTCATTGAGAGAGCTTAAGTTGTTCCACCACCCATCGAGAAATTCGTTCGCTATTAACTTGAACCATGGTGTTATTAGTGTTCCACTTGATTCAGATTCTATAAATGTAAAAAATTAGTCAAGGTAATGCGGTGCATTAAAAGAAAAATTCTACAAAGCCAAACAAAAATTTGCTGATCGACATTGCTGGATTAATTAAGATTCTTGATATGCATGTTCAGCAGTTTATCAAATTTTAGCATAAACTTTTAAAGATGGTTAACATTTCAAAAAAGTCTAATGATGTTTGCAATACTAACCTAAAAGTTTTTTTAATCCTTGACTGTCTACATATTTAGTTTCTTTAACTTCATTGTTGTTAGGATTTAGTGTGACATCTTTCTGTACAATAAGGATGTAATCTATCTCATGCTCACCCCATGTGTTGTCAGCTGGAACGTTTTCAGATTTGTACTTGATTCTCATCAAATATTTGAAACTGTCAAGTGGAACCTTCAGAGAGAAAAATTGTTTCGGTCACAAATTTATAAAGCTGTGATGATAAATGTGATTACTTCTGCACTTTCTATTCCTAGTTCGTGTTTCAGTTTTCTTTGAGCTGCTCTTTTTACACCAATTGCATCATCTTCCTCTAATTCAAGGGGTATGTTGAGAGGATGACTACAACATGTGTTGGTCCAATGATCTGAGGATGTGCGTTAGTGTGTCATCCTATTATATTATTATTATTTATAATGTGAAAATGAATTTGAAAAAATTTTATAATTTATACCAGGGTAAGTTATTTTTGCTAACGATCGTTGCTGAAGTAATAATTCATTCCTTGAATTGAATAGAAATACACTAAAGGCCCTGTGCAACATTCCTGTCAAGTGTAATAATTATACTGCAATTGTTGTCAATGGCTAGTACAAATGTTTGAAAAACGAACATTATTTGTTTACCTTTGTTTATATTTTCTAGTTTGTGACACACTTTTTTTGAAGCAGATCCAATTTTTTTGTCACTTTCATCCACTAGGATGCATTCTTCTTCCATCAGTTTTATTTGGATAT
The DNA here is from genome assembly GCF_000326865.2 of Helobdella robusta. Classification (NCBI taxonomy): domain Eukaryota; kingdom Metazoa; phylum Annelida; class Clitellata; order Rhynchobdellida; family Glossiphoniidae; genus Helobdella; species Helobdella robusta. The sequence goes on from NW_008703571.1 coordinate 1,476,673, forward strand.
CATCTTTTCCGTTTAGACCATGTTCCATGGTTACTGAGTTTTGTAAAATTGAACTGAAATTATATTTTTATAACATTTCAGGTATTATAAAATTAAAATAAAAAATAATCAATGGCTAAGGCTAAGATGAGCTAAACAAAAAAAAGTAAAGATCTTGGTAAACTCATTAAAATCAAGTAACCAGTGCGATAATTTAAATAAAAAGTTAACAAAATTTCCGTTAATTCAAAATTTACCTTTTATAAAATGATCGGGCGCAATGTTTTGTTCTTCTACAGTTATTAAATCTTGATCGTACGATCGAAATCAGCACCATGTTTTTCGAACTTTATCTTCATAATGCACTTTTAACCTAAAAGTTTTGGAATGCTTAATTTATTATATTTTAATCTAATTATATGGATATATGCATATAATTAGAATATATGTATATATTTATATGCATGATTTTAATACAAATAGCGGATGAATACCACTTTTCAGTTGTTATATAATATAATGATGCAAACGCTTCCCATTCATAGATAAATATATATATATATATATATATATATATATATATATATATATATATATATATATATATATATATATATATGTTGGTAATAGACCATAATTTTTACAATATTCTATAAATTCTACCGAATGTTTGGCGTTAATATGTTTGATAAAAATCGAAAAAACGAACTACAAACATATTAACGCCAAACATTCGGTAGAATTTATTGAATATTGTAAATATATATATATATATATATATATATATATATATAAACTGATGTGTATGCTGAAAAGAAAGTTTAACTTAATCAGCTGATTTTTGGATGTCTTAATAATCATATGATGCGTATAGTTCAGTGATCATGACATACTTCGAAAACATACAGAGAATATAAATGGTTTTTTTAATATGTAAATATAAAATTATAAGTGTGTTTCTGCAATGTAATGGCTCAGCAAACACAATGTACTTCGGCAGATAGATTGATTAATCATGATAGCATCCAGTTTTCTGATGCACTGAAAGTGTTCGAATTCAACCAACTATCAAATCTCAAAGTATACCATGTGTCTTTTATTAATGTTCTTTTGCGTATGCTGTATGCGTTGTAGTTGATAGTTTTGAGAAAAAATAAAGAATAAACCAATGTTGAACCAGATATTCATCGTATAAACTTAAAGCCACATCAGTCAATCAATGACTTATGATTGAAATTATATTATGAAAACATTCGTATTATTAGAAAACGAATTCTGGGCAGCGGAATATTACAACTATAGTATATAGCTCAGAGAAGGCATCTCTACTCTAAGTATATGAGGCAGTTTTCAAAACAGTTTGATGGCTGGATGAAATGCTAAGTATTCTAAGTAGTTACTCTAAACTTGAACTGTAATGGGAAATATAAACCAAGAGCAGAAAAAATTGCGCTTTAGATAAATATATGTTGGTTGATAGGGTTCGGCCAGCTCAGCTGCTGTTGTGTTGTTACAATTAATTTTATTTCTTAAGCAAATTGGTCCTTTTAATTAAATGCTTTCTCATTCTACCGGCATAAAATTAAGTCTTTCGGTCAAATTATTATTTTGCAAAAAATAATGGATCTGTTTGTTGACTGGGAAGACGAGAGAGATGGCTTTTCATTCGAAGATAGCGACAGATTTGAAGATGATTCGTTGTGTTCCTGGGCTAGTGAGCAAGACAGTCTGTGCAACAATTGGAGGGGGTGGCGGAAGGCCAGTGCTCTGGGGTCCACCGGCATTCCCAACAATTCCATTTTCGGATACTTTAATAACTCTCAGCTAAATAATGTAGGCAATTCATCCAAGACGTCAGGTAATTTTCTAATTTACTTAATTTAATTTATTAAAATTTTAATTTTGACTAACTTTAATAAAAATTCAAAATGAATAAAATAAATAATACACACATTCTTTTAAGATTTAAGTTAAAGTTGTTAGCAGCAAAGTACTTGATTAAATTATAACACTACAATGTAATAAAGTGAATTATTAACATGTTCTTTAACAATTTACATGATTTGTTACTGTGCTAAAAAAAGTAGTTCTAGAGATCTTTATTCATTTTGTTTTGTGTTAATGTTAAAAATGAAAATTATTTGCAGATGGCCAGCTGATGTCACTTGCAGAACTGTCAGCAAAGGCAGTTGCATACTACATCCCTTTTGAAACAGTTGAAAAATTTTATCCACCCATTCCAGAGCAACTCCAACTTAGGATAGCTTTCTGGAGTTTTCCAGAAAATGAAGATGATATAAGGTTGGATCAGAGTGTTGAATTTACTATTAAACCATACAATATTCAACTGATTATATGAAAATGCCTCAAGATATACGTTATTGGATAAAAATTTAAAAAAAATAGGCTGTACTCGTGCTTGGCTAATGGCAGTTCTGAGGAATTTTCTCGTGGGGAATCTCATTATAAGAACAAATGTCTTTCTGGGGTCTTACAAATAGGTTTGTTGTGTATTCGAACAGAATGGTTGAGAATTTGTGTAAAAATTTTGGCAAAATTGTAAATATTTTATATTAATATTTCATATATTTTATTTTTTTCTTAATTCATAATTTTTATTTGTGGTTTTGTTTTATGCCTTTACTTGAAAACTATTCTTTATTCTTGCCATTGACATTTACCTAACCCTTGATGCAGGTTTCCACTTGAGTGGCACAGTAACGGCCAACAATTTCAACAAGGGCTCTTACAATGTGGCCATCGTATTCGACAGGAAACACATAACTTCATGCACCTGCACGTGCAGCATTACTGCAACGTGGTGCTCACACGTGGTTGCTTTGTGTCTATTTAGGATTCATCAGGTGGGTTGTCTGTCTGGTTGTTTGGAGGTTTTTCAACATAAAGGTTTTTAGTGTATAGTGATGTGTGTGTAACTCAAGGCCTGTGTATGGTTAGGTATACATATTGTATGTTTAAAATTATGTGTCTGTCTGAACTTTACCGGTGTATATATGCATATTTAAACGTGTGTGAGTGTAGGTGTGTGTGTGTGTGTATTTTAATGTTTCATTCATAATATGTGTTTAGCTGCTCACACAGTTTTTGTCACTCTAGTACTCAATTTTTTAAAGAACATGGGGTTTATTGAATGATTTATCAATTTATGGCTGTTTTACTTGTGATGTAAACATGAAGCATTAAGCATTTGTACAATTTTGGCAATAAATTTCCCAAAATTCACAGGCCAATCAGGTGTGTCTGAGAGCTCCCGTCTCGGAAACATTATCCAGACTGCAGAGAGATCAGCTGCAGAAATTTGCTCAATACTTGATCAGTGAATTACCACAACAGGTCGTTACGACGGTGACGACGACGACGATGATGACGACCATGGCTACGATGAAAATGTTGATGACAGTATTAATTATAATATGAATAATAATTGAAACAGTGAATTGTTATGTGATTTGATCAGGATGATTGATGTGATGATTTGAATATGATGATGATGATGATGATAAGAAATAACAGTGATGAAAGTGTGGTGAAGGAGGTTGTTTATGGTGGTGATAAAAATCTGTACAACTGCTTTGACACTATTATGAAATCATCATCCTAGTCATCATCAATCATCTCCGTAGATTTTGCCGACAGCCCAACGTTTGCTGGATGAACTGTTATCCTCTCAGAGGAATGACATCAACACAGTTTCTGGAGCTCCAGGTTTGGTTGATGTTTCTGAAGTAATAATGCCATCATCATCATCATCGAGTCAGTACATCACCATCTAGTCACATTTCATCACCATTGTATCATTATTGTATTATTTTATCATTAGCATCATATCATAACATTAACTCTATCTCACAATCATATCATTTTCATATATGTATGTGTGTTGATATGTGTTTATATGTATGTATATATCTGTTTGCATGTACTTCTATAGCTATACAGATGTAATTTTATTTATTTGGTGTTATTCTAATGTAGTTTATTTTTATGTAGCTAATTTATTAATTATTATTACTGTTGTTTCTGTTATTACTATTATTCTTTTAATTTGATGGGTATAATTATGTTATGTTATGACTTAATTACATATTAACAATATAGAGTTAATATATGTAGGCCATTGTGATGATTAGTTATAATTACACCATCACACTACTCTCTGATCAATCATTTCTGTCAAGTTTCTGAGAATTTTTTACATTTCCAGTTGAAAATTAAATTATCTTTTTGTTGTAATTACATTTAAGTTAGGTTAAGAAAATAATTACCCCGCATAAATTATGTTAATTTTATGCAGATCCAACTGCTGGTCCGTCAGCCAGTGAGCAGACTACATGGTGTCTGGATGAATATGCATTGCATGAAAACATCAAAAAAACTTTAGGAAAATTTTGCCTCCCCTCTCCATTGGTTTTAAGGTTTGAAATGGTTTTTTTGGAGTTGTGTGAATGTTGCTAAAGATTTTATGTGGCCTTGGAATAAATTATAAGTGATTATTACTATTATAATAGTTTAGACTGTGGTAGTGCTAGCTAATATTATTCTTTTATTTGTTTCGTCTGATAAATTTGATGTTTTTTTTTATTTATTTAACTTTGCTTGATGTGATGTCTAAACTTTATGATCGGCGTATTTAAACTTAGAAATAAAATTCTACAAACTGTTTTGAATTGAAAAGTTAGATGGTGATTGAATTAAATTAAATGATATTCAAATAAATCAACAAAACCCTCCAAGCGATGTGAACTACCTGTCAAGCAGTGCCCCACCAGCTGCCTCTGAGTGGCAGTCCCTACTGAGACCCTTGAGGGGGCGTGAGCCAGAGGGAATCTGGAATCTGCTATTGATTATTAGAGAGATGTACAGAAGGAGGGATGAGAATGGTATGCCCCTGTTGGAGATTCTCACAGAGGAACTTATTGACTGCGATGTGGTTAGTAGTTGCTGGCTGCCATCATTTGTTTGGTCGAAGCTTCAAAATTTTTTCATTCTATTGAGAGTACACTGAATTGTTTGTACCTTTATTTATTTCCAGGTGTTGACATGGTGGTACAACAACAAAATGCACATTCACCACCACAACAACAATCACCACCACGGTGCCAACCACAACAATGGTGGTGGGGCAGGCAACAGAGCTCTACACAACAACAATGGAGGTGGACAGGCCTGCAGTTCGGCTACCCAATACGCTGCTGCCAGCGTCTGCGACGAGTTAGTCTCTCTCTGGAAGTGTTCTGCTTTGAATCCACTACTGCCTGATCAGGAGAGAGAAAGTTTGTACCACCAGTTGAAATCCTATCATGCTCAGGTTCTGGAGAAGTTGCATTGTCGCAACCGAGGACAACCTGCGTTTGCAAAGTCAGAGTTGGAAATTTTTGTTGGGTTCAAGCCAGCAATTGAAGTTTGTAAGCTGGATTGGGATGTGTTGATGTCTGCTAGTTCCTGCCCAACGTGTTTTGATACGGGCCATGTTTCTTCTAAAAGCATGGATGCTAGCAACGGTGATGTCGACAGCTGCAGAGGAACCATCCACAATATCGTTGCTGACAAATCACCAAACAGCAACAATGTTCACAAAGCCAGCTGCTCAAAAACTAAAAACGCAAAGTTTATTTCTCCAACAACGACCAAATCAACATGGCTCAAACCTCTGTCAAAATTGCGAGATATTAGTTTGTCATTCAAAGCCATTCACTCTAGAAAATTGAACAACAATACTCTGTTGCTTGATCCGATGGTCAGCAACAACAGCAACAACAACACTTCATCTATCGAAAGCACAACCAACAACACCAACAATAGGGTGATTTCTTTTGGCATGTCTGGTGCACTGTCCTTTTTAAATATGAACAACACTGGTCGCCACAACAACAATGGATTCAATGGCATGTTCAACAGTAATCCACTGTCAATTGTTGATGGGGATTTCGTCATCGGAAACATCAACCCGCCGAAGGTTTCTTCCTTTCCAAATTTGTTTTCCTCCATATGTGGATTATATTACCTCATGCACTGTTTAATCATTATTTACTGAGCTAGTTGATTCTTTCTTGTAAAATTAATTCGGTGGTTATTGCTCTTAAATCATCTTTTTTAATTTTGTGATTGTCTATTTGGAAAATACATCTGTTGTGAATTGTTGTAGGTTATTTATTAAATCAATCAATTAATTAATTGATTAATTAATTAATTATTATTGAAGGTTTCTGAGTTTTCAGCTCCATGCTACTTTGCAGATGTGAGAAACATCTTAGTTGTGCAAGAGGTATTTATATCTAAGTGTATGATGTAAATTTTAGTTACACCATTATCATTTTTGAATCCACATCACCACACAAATCTACTCATCATCATCATCAGTACGATTCGTCATCATCATCTTCACCATCTTCATCCTCCAGGCTAAATTTGCAATAGCAGAATCGCTGTATGTGCACGGTTACATCTCGATAGCCAGTGGCGTAGCCCTGGAGCTTGCGGAGGAAATGTTAGCAGCGAAGGAAATAGTTGAAAAACAACAGCAGATGAATAAACAAATTGGAACGATATCGTCGACG
>NW_008703571.1:1488229-1522358 GCF_000326865.2 Helobdella robusta
CACCTCCCTGGTTGCTGCTGCAGCTGAACTTGCCCTCTCCTGCTTGCCCTACGCCTACATGATGAACACTAACGAAATCTTCATGGCTCTCAACCAGTGTGAGATCCAGAGCTCGGATATGCTGCAGAGGGCCTGTCTGAGTATTGAGAAGGCAGCCAAGGATAGTGATGTGCACTATGAAATCCTGTTTGGCGTCGCAAAAAAGTTAGAGCCGTTGTTATATTGAGCCGATGATGTTATTAATTTAATTTGAATTATTTCGTTCAGTCATTTACATAAAGGTCGTTCAGAAATGAAATGATAACATTTTTATCTTCCAGGTGGTATGATCTTTACAAGGGAGAGATTGAAGGAGCATCGTTCAACGTGAAACCATCATCAACCACACACAACATCAATGTCACTTCAACATATTCCAGCCATACGTCAACAGCTGCATCAGCAACAAGAAACTCATGGGGTGGTTATGTACAGCCGCAAAGCATTGCTGGCACCAGAGACAAGACAACCACTCCACCCACCAGAATGCAGTTTTTCCATCAGCAGCACGCACATCAGCAGCCTCCGCAGCTTCAACACTTGCCGGTAATCAGCATGACTCCTCAACAGCAGCAGCAACAGCAGCCACAACAGCAGATATACTTTCAGCCAGCTCCTCTTTCGATGGCTCCACAAATACAACCTGACCAACAACATATGCTACACTCCTACCAACCTCAACATCAACAACAGCTGCAACAACAGCAGCCACATTACCTTCCTCAGTCACCACATTCACTTTTTAATTATCTGCAGTTGCAGCAACAACAATTTCAAAATCATCCATTCATGGGCCACACAACTTACTACACCCACCAACATCCTATCAGGCATCCGGCTCTTCACAACTATCCCCCAAATGTCACTCTCACCCCTATTCAGCTGCCTCCAGTTGCTTATCTGGGTCAACAGAATCTAGGTCAAATAAATCAGCAACCGCAGCAGCTGAATAACAATCTCAAAAACAACAGCAAAATCTGGAATCCCCAATTGTACGACTATCAAAGATATTACAACATACCAGAATATGTTAGTCAGATTCTGTCATTAGTTGAATATAATAATGCTGCTCTTAATGATGAGGACGACGACAACGCGAATAAAACTTTAGTGTAACTTTTGATAATTTTGTGGAAATGTTTGAATCTTTGCATCAATTTAAAATAAGCAGGAATTACAAATAATTCATTGATCAAGTTATTAAGCGTGGCGTACAAATTTTACCTTGATAGCAACAACCATTCAAACTTTGTTAACTTTTTTTCATACTTTCACAGATCCCAATAACGATGGCCTACCAGACGCAACAGCCGCCACCACCACTGTTACAACAACAACAACAACGTCTTCACGCACAGCAACAGCAACAGACTCCCATGCTTAACAATCCGTTACCCAGCAACACTAACCTAGCATCGAATGTGGACACCACTGGCGGCATCCTGGCAATGACTGGTCCGGCTGCTACGAAGGCCAGCTGCTACTTGCTAGCTGCTTACAGAGTTGGCATGCTTGCTATGGAAGCTGTTTCAAAGAGGATTCACGAGGACCGACCGCAGGTGAAGTTTTCCAGAAATCCATCGTACGGCGAGGATGTGAAGTGGTTGCTTGAAGTCACCATGGAAATGGGTAAGATGCTGGTGTGGTGGCTCTCATTTGATGAAGATTTTGTGCAAGTTTGTTTGAATAACAATGCAAATCTAGGCTGTTAAACTCTTGTCATTTCAATCCTTGGTACCGTTTCAACGTTTCATAATATCAATATTACTTATTGTCTCAAACCCACCGATGCATCCAGGGCCCTCGTACATACAGCACTTCATAACTGCGGCTGCCTCCCTTATGAGCCCCTTCATCCTGTTCGACATCATCATGGAGGTCACCAAATATCTGAATAACAACAGTAGCGGCAGCAGCAGTTCCAACCAGTGGAGTGGTCAGCAGCAGCTGCAGAATGTTCGGATATTCACCAATGTCCTGCAGCAGAAGTGTCTGCAAGCGTTAGTATTCCATCTCTCTCTCTTATTCTTCTTTTGTCATCATTTCATTCGAGTATGAAGCTTAATTTCATTTATTGTGAATTATTAAAGTCATGTTGTTTTTTGATGTTCTAGAGTCGTCACCATACAGAATATTCGTAGAATCATCTCGCCGAAATAGAGCTCATACAAATTCAATTTGTACATTGCAGGTTTTCCCAATGTGCCCAATCTCGCATTCACCATATCTGCCCTCAGGACTTTGATGATTTCGCCAGCATCATCTGCAGCGCCAAGAAAGCTTTCTTGCTCTTCTCCGATAATGGACAGAGTCTGTTCAACGACTTGCTGTCAGGTCTCCGCAAGTCCAAGTCCTACAAGAAGGAACTCTGGCAGAGGATCATGGCTGCTGTTAACTCCAATTCGCAATAGTTCTGCTGCTCAGTTGTTTGTTTCTATTGTAGAGGTGTGCTGTTAATGACTACTACTGCAACTGTAGTAGTCGTTGTAGTATAAGCAGTTGAAGTAGTTGTGGTAGAAGTAGCTGTAGTAGAAGAAGTAGTAGTTGCAGTCTCAAGGCTGTACTTTTTCAGAGGCAGAGGAGATGTTGTTGAAAGCGTGTATTTTATGTCGGACTGAGATTGATTTTTTGTTGTTGTTTAATTGTTTTGTTTTTATGTTGAAAAGAACCAACAAACCAGACACGCGATGATTGTAATGTGGATAAATATATAAAGTGATGATTTGACGTTAACATATCCAACAAATGAGAAAATGCATATTGAATTGTACGTGTTTGTATGATCTTTTTCGTGTATTTTTTATTCATTGTTTGCCAGTTGTTATTTAAAAAAATGATGTCCCTTGTAAATTTGTGAACTGTTAAATTAACTTAAAACAATTATAATAATTAACGCTCTATGATATAGATAGATGACACGCGCACACACACAAACATGTTTATGCATGAAATATATCAGTATGTGTGTTTGCATGTCTGTCTGTGTGCATGTGTATGTGTGTGATGTATGCGAGAGAATGAAAAAAAGATACATATGATATACATTGACACTGGATGGGTTGATGTGGATAATTTGTAAATAGGCATTGATGTAAATTATATGATACTGTCATTTTGTGATACAATGGCTGATTGCGTGTTTATGTATCTGAGAGCTTCTGAATGAAAACACATGTTGTTTGTATATTTATAATAATAATAATATTATTATTATTATTTTATAGTAGTTTTGCTTTTTCCAGTTAAATTTACTAATTAAACATGTAACAATAATTTTTGGGAGTATTATAATTATGTGCGTTACATAGTTACTAATACAAGTAAATCCTATCCTTATTATAAGGAAGCAATTTTTTTGTTATCGGCTTAATTAGACATGTAAATATATTGAAAATTACGAAAATGACGAACAGCCATTATATATGATATAATATGTGTGTGTGTGTGTGTGTGTGCGTACATTTATTAATATATATGTATGTATTTGTATATCCAGTTGCTGGTTAGGTACTTTGCGACGTAGAAATTGTTTTTTTTTCTTGTTAACTTGTTAACTTTCTATTTTAAATTTAGAATATTTTGTGTGTGTGTGGTGTGTGTATGCGCGTGTGTGTGTGGTGTGTGTATGCGCGTGTGTGTGTGTTGGTGTTAGTGCTGGTGGCTCGATAATGATGATAGAAACAGATGACGATGATGACGAATGATGGTTTCAGGTGATGCCTTCATGATATTGATATTTGGAAGAAAAAAAATTAAAATGTAAATAACTGAACGATAATGTCACAATATGTGCGTGTACACGCAGATGCAGCATACACACACGTACACGCGTGTATAAATAGTAGACAGTTTTGCACGTACGTGAATAGAAACTTAACACAACAATGCAATATTTTTCTCCCGTCGCGATGTTACGTATATAGTGGCACTACTGATGCTAGCACGCTCATATGTCACATTGTATTCAATTACACTACATTGCGTTATCTTACGCTACACTACATACGTCAGATGAATTAGGTTTAGTTTTTTTTTTCAATTTAAGATCCCATTCTAACGCATGTGCACGCTGTATGGTCATCGGTGTTTGTTAACTCAGAACGAACGTTCATCGTTTCGCACTTTGTAATTTAAATGATGTTTTTGTCGGGGAGGCATTTTATGTTGTGTCTTCTTGTTGAAATAGGAAATTGAACTGCTGTTTGGCTGAGTAGACTGACGTTTTGTCTCAATGTCAAACTTTATTTCAATGTGTAATATTCATCTAACTACCTATACCCATCTACTTAGTTTTTGTTTAATTTAGTTTAACTTTACTTCAAATCAACAGTTTTTATTTTTGATTGTTTGTCTGTAGGTGTGCATATCTATTCATTTATCATCTAGACGATGCTGGGTTGTATGTGAGAGAGCATGATGTTACGGAACTTTACGTGTGTAAATATGTTTATTTAAATGTGTGTTGTGTGTGTGTGTGTGTGTGTGTGTGTGTGTTAAGCTTATCTACAGTTTCACACATATATGATGTGAAAGAGACAAAGAAAGAGAGAGAAATATGTATATGTCTGTGTGTGTGTGTATATGTATGTGTGTGTGTGTGTAGGTATGTGTGTGTGTGTGTGTAATTAAAAATGCGTTCGTTCTATACATGCTGCGAAATTATCTATATAAAAGTGTAGGTGATAGGGTGGGCATATAATTAGGCACCGACGTGTAAATGGAAAATGTAGGACTCCGATTGAAAGGTTTCGCGTGAATGTAGAGTGACATTTCTTCTAAGTCTAAATAAAATATTTTAATAATTGTAAAAGAAATGTCTTGGAGAAAATAATTAGGCTAGTTAGATGATGTAACGGGTTTGATGTTGGGTGTTTTATTTACCAAACGTCCTCTAGCCCTCTGATGCAACTGCCATAAGGAGGGGCTACGTTTTTATGTTTGTTGGTGGTAGGTTGAGGTTTTGGTTGGTATAGTTTGCATACGTGCGTTAAGGTGTCAGCGGATTTGCGGATGTGTTTCGAGACAACGTGGATTGGCATCCACCTTGTTTGCTTTGAATAGACAATGGAAATTTGCCACCATTGATTTTATTTTTTTTTATTTTCTATTTTTTTCTCTTCATAATTTTCCAACTTTTTCATTTTTCAATGTGAAACGTTTTAATTTAAAACATTTTATTTTATCGTTGTCTTCTACTAACATTTTTCGTATGCATTCTTTACAATCTTGTCTATAAATATATATATATGTATGTATATATATATATTATATATATAGGTCGTAGATATATATGTACTGTTATATATATATATAATAGTTGAAAATCACAAAATCACAGCATGCTCCCTGTTAGTTAATAGTTGGCTTCATGTTTAATTTTTCAATCTGTCTAACGAAATAAATAAAAATTTTGGTTTTAAACTCAAGAAACTTGACAATTATTTGTAGTAGATCCTAATCTACCTTTAAAAAATCGGAAAATTAAACAGGAAGCTAACTAACGCGGAACATGTGTGATTTTCATCAATAATTATATATATATATATATATATATATAAGCACCAGCCAAATAGCAAATATCAGATACACACACACGCTAAACTTATTCGTTCTCATGTTTGTTAGGTCACTACTTAATGCATATCAAAAAATATGCATGCATATTTGATAACATGCTTATACAGATTCAAGATTAATATTTAAATACGCGTGTGTGTACACAAATGTGCGTGTACACGTATACATAATTGTGCATATTTATCTATACATACGCTAGTATATAATTAAACACAATTGTGCACGTATTGTAGTTTATAATTTAGAAACAAGTTCGTTGTTTTTTGTTCATGTTTCTTTCTGAGTACATCCATCCATGCACTGAGAAGACTCTAGATTGTTATCAAACGTCAGATGTTATAATGTTTAATCATTGTGGTTTGTTTCTACGTCACATTCATTCAGATATACCAATAAATACTTCACAAAAACTCAGTAGCCATTCGTTTTCCTGTTCATAGTTTGTTTATGTAAGTGTGTCAGTTCGACATTCTTATTTTTAATAGTGTAAATTTTGAAAAGAGTTACAGAGTACATTACAATATTCACTGACGCCTGTCAACTTCTCCCGCCAAAAGAGGTGGCGGCCTAGCATCAATTCAAACAAAACATCAGTGAAGTTAGAATGATGTACGATATTTAAGAATACAATACTACGATTCTAAACATTTTATTACGTAAAGTAATGTCATACGTAGATCTGATATGCTCATTAATATTAATAATTGCTATCAAACAAATGCATTGCGTCAAAGCGTTGACACTAACAAGTAACAACTTCTCAACGTCATTCTAAGAAATCACTTATATTCCCCTGATTACTTACGAAATTTGCAATCTGTATCTGTCACAAGTTTATTGTTTAGATATATACCTCTAAGTATCTAATTGTTTAACAGAATATATCAAAGTTAATGTATGATACCTCTACACTGTTCGTTTCACGAAAAATTTCAATTCAGCAGCATTCGATGCTTCTTATATAAACGGCAATGAGAGCGACGAAGTATATGAAAATTTCAAAAATTTAAATAATTAGGCAAACACGTCCATGAAAAGATAAAAAAAGAGAAAACAATAATGGTACTCAAATATGAAAAAAATAAATATGTTGTAATATAGAAATCGAGGAGCAAGTCATTATATACGAATGTTTGATATAACCAACAATATAGTAACGACATTTATAACATATGCTTGTCTAAAAGGATTTAACGCGCTAAGCTGTAAAGGTATGCATATATGTATATCTATCTAACCATGCATCTCTGCTTTTGTGCATGCAATTATGTTCATCTACCTGTGTGAATGGACAACAAATAAGTAAAACAACTACAGTACAACGTAAAATAGTATTCACGCACTCAACACACACACACATACACACAGAAAACATTTAGCATACAAAAATGCATAAAAAAAGCTTCATCAATTTACGCAAACGTATTTATTAAACTAATATCCATGCGTCATGCATGCTTGCTGAATTGAATTCAAAGAATTTTCTATACTTTAAAGAAAAATTTGAATTGAAAGTTAAACAAAAGAAAACACGAATAAGCACGAGATAAAAGTACCTAAGCAAATATGGTTGAAATACTTTGCCTGAAGCAAAGACAACATAGAACTTTTTTGCAGAGCCATTTGCAATTGTTTGCACTGCTTATATCTATGTTGTGTTTGTGTCTGTGTAAGCAATACGCTAAACATTAACAAACAAGAACATCGTTGAGTACGAAGAAAAAGTTATACGACTGAATGAATGAATGAATGAATGAATGAATGAATAAATAACATTCTAATCCCATTGTTTGATTGATTGTGTGACAATTAATTGATTAATCAATTATTTGATCAACCAACTAACTAATTAGTTTATTAACTGATCGATTGAAAATTCAATCATTCATCATTGTCCTAAAAGTAAATTAACTACCTACCTATCCATTATTTGAATGAAATTGAAAATTTAAAATGAGATAAAGAAGTATAACAAGTAGAAAAAGTATTTTAAAAGTGGATTCACAATGAAGGTAGGGATGTGACGTTTGCACCAATGTGCGGGGGGTGTAGCTGCAGTTTGATGGGATCTCGCAGTCTTCGAAGGTCGTACTTTATTTTGGAGACCTCATCACATAAGTAGTTGTAGCGCACTAAATCAAATTCACCCTTCTTCGAGATCTTATGTAGAAGCCTCACAACCTGCCTGTCATGCACGTCTGGGTATATGTACTCCTGTCATCAAGAAAATTCGTTTAAAAGTCTTAAACTTTATAACAAAATTAATTTAAAATATAACAATCAAACATTTTAATGTAAACTATGCTTCAGATAAAAATGAATCTATCTCGAAATCAAGACAAATATGTCACCATCAACTCTGTTTTACAGAAACTAACCAAAAATAAGTGGAGATTGTAAAACAACGTACCTGATTTGTTATGATATAATAGGAGAACATGGCCATTATGGTTCCATATGTGACAAAGTAGGTGACAGGCTCCATGATATCCCAGGAGTACTCCCACCAGGTAAGGCGAGCCAGGATACCAAACTGCAGTCCCATCATGCTCAATCCAACCCAGGACATTATCCGAGTCTTGCGTGCCGCCAGGTCCTTCATATCACTGACAACCTGTTTCAAGTGGTCAGGTAGTATCATGGTTGGCTTGGTGTGGGCAATGTCTACAATTAGCTTCGTTCTTAATGCTGTCATTACAAATGTCGTTCACAACACGAAATATGACGTTATACTTTGTCACATCATAATTTTGCAAAATCTAAACTCAATTTCAAATAAGCCTGATGTTTAACTAATAACTCCAATTTTTATGAAAAAAGGAACCGCATTAGAAAGCACAGACATGCATACACTTACTACACAACACAGTAACCACAAACATTCTCACCCGACCACACTGACCTTTTCCATGGGCAACAGTTCCAGCTGTAGCCCCTCGAGACGTTCCATCAACTTTTCCTGTCTCTTAATGAAGACTTCATCACTGTTAATAGCCATGTAGAGTTGGGCCACCAAGTTCTTCACTGAATCTCCTTCGATGTATGGAGATGAGAAATCTGCAAATTAAAATTTTAAATATATTTGTGTATGTATGAGTCTATGTATGCGTGTGTATTTGTATATGTATGTATGTGTGTGTATGTATGTATGTGTGTGTATTTGTATATGTAAGTTTTATCATTGATGTATGAATAATCATTATGAATAAAATTTTTTGCTTGGAAATTTATTATTTCAAGATACATTCATCAGTATATATTCCTAAAAATATAAATATTTTTACAAATTCTTTAGAGAATCCGTAAGAGTGAATACTCCAGCACATGTTATATTAATGTTAATCATGTTTTAAGCATCTAAGAATATGATGCGATTGAACGATGATGTTACTGGGATAAAAATCTTTTCAATAAAATGAAGAAGTAGACGATGATGGTTTCAATATATAATACTACGTATAAAAATGTGTATAAATAGTAAACAGTAACCACGCAGTTTAAGATGATGTTAACTGGCATCAACATGAATGATGAATGAATTCGCAAGTTAATCACTAGTACTAATAGATAGGAATACTGTTTATAACGTGCTACAAATAAATGCAGGTATTGCTATATGGGAGTCCCTCTCTTTATATGTACTATTCTGTATAAGTGTGTGTATTGTGTGTTTGTATATGTATTTGTGTAAGTATAAACTGTTTCGATGTGTTGTGTTTCAAAAATGAAACAGTTACACGTAGGAAATCTGTGATAATCCACAAACAGAGACTAGAAGAATGTTGAAAAATATCAAGGACTTCGTTTTTCTATCACTGTTAAACTGTCAGTATAATTTACACGGATAAAAAATAAAAATAAGAACATCAAAGAAATAATGAGAGATGTATTAATGCAATAGACCATCAAATGTGAGAACTGAGAAATAACTCTGCTATAAAGAAGAGCCATAAATAATAATTACATGACTAGCAGCATCGAAAATAAGTGCTATATCATCAGAAAAACATTGATGCAAGAGAAATAATAAACAGTAGTAGTAATAGTAGTAGTAGAAGTAGTAGTAGCAGTAGATGTAGTAGTAGCATAGGTAGCAGCAGTAGTTATTATTGTAATAGCAGAAGTTGCAATATTATAATAATAATTAATTATTATTATTAAACCAATCACAATTGTAAAGTTGAAAAAAAACAACAAAAATGCGTAAAACTAAATCACAAGAGGTCAGGAAAGATAATTAAGCTTGGCAGCTGATCTTCCGATAAAAAGAGATCTATAGTGACAGGTTGAGTGGGTGCAGGGCAGCGTACAAACAGGAGAAATAAATAAGCCTTCATGAGTATGACTCTTGTGTGATGTGACGTGATGTATACCATGTGATGTATACAATGTGATGTATACAATATGATGTATGCAGTGTGATGTATACCATGTGATGTATACAATGTGATGATGTACAACTATAAGAATGCACACTTGAATGACAACAATATGTGACGCTTATAGTGGTGGCTAGATGTCAGTCAGGAATGTGACAAAATGACTGAAGATGGTAATGATCTAGAAATTACATCAAGACAGCGGAAATCGTGTTGAAATTTTATGCTAGGTACATAGGCTTAGTACACGTGTACTGACGTGTAACCATCAAGGACAAATGTACTCTTGAACATGATTGTCTAGGACATTTGTACTTGGCTATGCTATTGCAGTTGTCTAAACTTCTCATACCTACAAACCAATGCACACTCAATCAATAAATCTCGTTTAACCATGAAACCAGGTACATTAAAATCCTCCAAGCCAATTTATACACATGCTTTAAAAAACTCACATCATATTACACTATATATAATGTAAAAATATATTGAGAAAATATATTGGTACTGAAAATATATTGATACTTATTGTATGCATAAGTGTATAGGCAATTTTGAGGGATTTGATGAATCTGTAAAAAAATCATGAAAATGACTAGAGTTTGGCTAAAAAACAGCCAAGCACATGAATTGCAACAGATCACAAATAACACAAGCAGGTAGTTTAATATAAACATCTCATGGAAACGGTATATTTTTTTCATTCAATTTATAAACAGTGCAAATACGATCAACACAATCTAATACACAAACGTGCGTGCGTGTGTATTTGTGCGTGCAACACGCACGTAAATAAATACAGCAAGCTTGCATGCATGCCAGTGTGCCATGACTGGGAGTGTCAACTGTGCAGGCATTTAACAAATCAATAAGCAGGTTATACACTTCTATAGAAGATGACATGCTGGTAACTTTTTATTTCTCATATTGAAAAATTTATGAATGATAGAGGCTATTAAATCATCGATATAAAAAATTAGAAAAAGTCTAGTATATTGTAGTATAAGGAAAACAATAGTACATAAATTAATAGTAAAGATAGCAACAATAGCAAGTGTAGTATTTTTAAAAGAAAAAAAAGATGTTATGTTATCCCAAATCAGATGTTACAGAAGACCATTAGAAAACACACGATGTATATAAAGTATTATTGATAGCCCAAAAAAACTTTCCTTTCTTCTTTTTTTCTCAAAAACTTTCCTTTCTTCTATTTTTCTCTTCATTGAAGGAGTAAGTAGCCATTCAGTTTTTCAAAATAATTAATCTGAATGACCTCACATAATTACTGCAAATAATCATAATATGGTAGACCAACAATCAAGCAGAGCAGGCATAAATATATCAACAAATAATTCTACTCACAAATAAATAGACTCACATACAAATACAGATAAATACAAACACACAACCGCAAAGACATGTAGAAGTAATACATTCATACAGATACACAAATACAAACATACACTTACCCATATATACAAAGATACAAGATGTGCTGAATGCATACAAACATATTCAAACATAAACATAAAAAAACTTAACACGCAATCAAAAAAGAAACAATACATTAAAAAAACTGCACAACATACAAACATTTACGTACCTAGGCCATTTAGTTGTACCATGTAATTTAATTCATTCATTTGTAAGATGAAATCATTTTTCAAAAGGTCAGCAATGGAGGTGTTGTTTGAGATGAGGTCGCCCTCTGATTAATTTCATTTTAACAAAAATTAAAATACAAGATTACAATGTTTATTGAACTTTTAAATTTAAATTAACAAAAATTCAAAATAAGCTGACTCAGACATGAAAATCCATGCAGTCAAATCTAGTTTTTTAGATATATGACATATGTTAAAGAAACAGATACCTAATGTAAAAGCCCTAATCTTCTGGACCCCGGCATCTTCAATTCGGATGTTGTTCATTAAATCATTTAGTGTGTTCATCAGTGGCTTCAAGACGATTCGACACACTTCTTCTCTAGAGTATAAGGGAACGGCTATCAAACATAGACCTTGTTCATTCTTTAGCTTAATGTAGCCTTAAATGAAAGAAAAGTATGTCATGTTATCTTTATATATCTACTCTACATACATTTCATTCTTGTAACACCCAAAATTAAACTTTGAAAATTGAAAAGAAATAAAAAGTCAACCAACCATCTATTGTGGACTTATCTGGGACATAAAAATCCCTGTTACTCTCATGTGCTGATGTTGTATAATATGCAGTTGTTGTTGCATGATGTGCTTGTTTGTACTGTAAAGTGTGAATGAAGATGAGATTAAGTCTTACTCTTATATTAAAATTGCATTTATATCTTACTGATCAAACAATTAAATATAAATCATAGAACAAAAAACTAAAAGATTGAAAATTAGAAATGGTGGGAAAATTAATTAAACAGATTGCTCTCGGAATAAAAAAATCAGTTTTTATTTATGTCACAAATTAATGAGCAATAAAATTAAATCGAAACAGCTGAAAAAGCGGTACTTACTTTTGGATTGAAATTTAGAACTTTTATTGAACAAACCGAAAAATATTTAGATTGGGAACAAGCGCTTCTTAACATAAAATTATTATTAAACAACTGTTTCAAAACTTTAGAAGAGCAGTTCGCATTGCATTCTCTGCACAAGACATGTTTCAAATTTCTTACTACCAGCAGGCTCGCCATTGACTTTCAGGAAATTTTTTAAGATAACTCAATAATCAGGAGGTAAACATTTTGCAAACTGGTTGAAACATAGCGACATCTTTAAGACTAATGAACGATTATAACTTATTTAGGATCTTTTTGGTTAATCCAGGATACGTTGGTTAAAATACGTTACAGAACGTAAATTCCAGATGGAATTACGGAAGCAAAGTACACAATAATCTGATCATCATTGCAAAATTGAACTAACCGGTCAAACATCGCCGGCACTCCCGACCAAACACCAAAGTGGAAAGCCCTTTCGCGACCCACAACGGTCAAACTCGAATTGACAAACAACAAACCACCATCCGATGTTCTAGAACATTTTTATTCGTGTAGTTTCAGCTTAATAATTTTTGAAAGCTAGTACATATTCTTAAACGTATGAAATAAATCAAAACAATGTTAAAAAATCAACAAAAATTGATATAACGTCTAAATGTAAATAACATTAATAATAGATAACAAAATAATCAACAATACAAAACACGCCAACTCCTACAAGTGAAAATTGAAAAAAATTAATTTGGTGCCTCTGCAACTAAGTAGGCATATTATTCGGACTTTGCTAAAAATTACTTATAAATAAAAATATAATTAATGATGTAAACTTTAATCATTAAACACAGACATTTAAATATTCATTCGTTATGTAAATATAAATATATATATATATATATAGAAAGCTGAATTCTGAATTTTAGTTGTCTTCACCCTCATTACCGTCAGCATCGGCATTCTCTGAGGTCCAGAGCTGTTAAAATGAAAAAAAAACATGATCAGAAAAATAATTATTATGCTATGAAGCACTGTAAAAAAAGCCTAAAAATTATAATAGGGAACTTACTGTGAGATTGTCACGCAACAACTGCATGATGAGGGTGCTATCTTTGTAGGAATCTTCATTCAGTGTATCAAGTTCTGCAATGGCATCATCAAAAGCCTGCAAAACAAACATTATTTAATATCACTGTTGCATCAGCATCCAGCTAAGGCCATTAAAAATGATTGACTAACCAATTTAGCCAATTGACAAGCCCTCTCTTGTGAGTTCAAGATCTCATAAAAAAATACAGAGTAATTGAGAGCCAGTCCAAGTCGAATAGGATGAGTTGGCTGCATCTGCTCTTTAGCGATGTCAAGAGCTGATTGGTAGGCCTTTTCAGATTCAGCAACCACACCTAGTAAACAATTAAATAGATTATGTACGATGTTGAAAACTAATTACAGATAATAACCAACTGAAAATTAATAAACAATCAATAGTAATTAAAAATTATATATATATAATAGCTCACTTGTTTTTTCAGCTGATGTTCGAACTTCAGCCAGGTATCGGTAATAATCACCCTTCATCTTCAAGTAGAAAACCTTGCTCTCAGCATTTCCAGCTTTAGCAATCAAGAACTTGTCTAGAAGGTCCTAAAAACAAAACATTTTATAATTTGATGACAGACCATTGATAAGGCAATAGACATTAATCACCATCAGTAATATTTCAGCAACGGCAAGTTTACCACTGATACTACTGAGTTACTAATGTTCCGCTATTGAATAAACATATATATAAAAAAAAAAGAATTAACTTACAAGGACATCTTTACAGACTTCTTCCAATTCTTTTTCAATCTTCAATTTGTATTCTTTGACCATGCCCTGCTTTTTTTCATTACCTTCAGTTTTTTGTTCAATACTCGAAATTACTCTCCAAGACGATCTTCTGGCCCCAACAACATTTTTGTAAGCAACCGAAAGTAAGTTTCTTTCTTCGTTTGACAGTTCCGTTCCTAATTCCGTGACTTTCTTCATGGACGTCGCCATGTCATCGTAGCGCTCCGCCTGTTCGGCCAACTTAGCTTGTTGGACAAGTTCATCTCTGTCGCCAGAAGCCATTTGAGTCGTTGGTGTCTAAAAAATTTAAAAATTGACAACCAAGAAAACGATAGAACCTTCCAAAAAGGATGACTAATAAGTTAATATGGCCAGAAGCAAGAAAGGAAGTGGGTGTTGAAAAATCCTAAATAGATCATCAATGATTTATTTCACTAAAATTTCGTTATATATTGTTTCAACTTTTCAAAAAAATTATCACTTAAATAAATTATTTCGCATTAGCAATAAACTTTTGTAATAAACAAATTTTAAACAAATATCTCAAAACTTATTTTTACTTCCCCAGATGACATCCCCTAATTGAAATTTTTGAAAACCATCTCGTCATAGTAAAAAGGTAAGTGCTTTAATTTCTATTCAAGTCCATTAATTTTTACTTATAAACGAAGTTTTTTCTA
Organism: Helobdella robusta; assembly: GCF_000326865.2. Classification (NCBI taxonomy): domain Eukaryota; kingdom Metazoa; phylum Annelida; class Clitellata; order Rhynchobdellida; family Glossiphoniidae; genus Helobdella; species Helobdella robusta. The sequence goes on from NW_008703571.1 coordinate 1,503,226, forward strand.
AACATTAAAATGTTTTATTAGGAAAATACTTCACAGAGAGCAGCCCAAATCACGTTTGGATCTAAACGAGAACGCATGCGAAACGACGAATGCACGCACAAACGCGCATACGCATCCACGTCAATGCAAAAACCTATTAGAAACAAAAGAATTACGAATTCCCTAATGATCACGGAACATTTAGTATCTTTTTCCGGCCGGCGTGGGTCCGTTTTTATCAATAGAGAACAGAAGCGTATCGTGAGAATTTCAGACGGACTCTCCGGGTCGTTAATTTATCTCTGCGCCGGCGCTCTGCCTAACTTCTACGTACGTTGCGTGCATTTTATGTACGATACGCTTAAGCATACATAAATTTATATATACATATATACACATATCTACATACGTAAATACTGCATACATATATACGTACATACATATACTGTACATGCATGCACAATATTTAAACAATAAATGAATGATCAAAAATAATTTGTGGTTCTGTTTAGAAACTTAAAAACGCCTTACCTTCCGTGCGGTACGCAAGTACATGCAAGCATCAACATCACTGACTATCATCTTGATCACGGTGGTGTCTGCGTTTTTGTTTTATTTCTGTTATTAACTCTTATTACTGTGCTTTTTGTGTATGTAAAACAGTTAATACGTTTGCATTTTGTGCATTTAATGATTGACTTGATAGCATTAATATTTACATTATAGGCTACTTACAAATGTATGTTTGCATATTGACATTATGCCCTTTAAATTCATTTTCTGATTATTGTATTATATACCCAATACACATATCTGAATGAGTTATACCCATCTATGTGGATGGACAGCGTATTTTATGGGACTTTATTTCCATTCAAAGCTTCTTTTGTCTACATTTTTTCTCTCCAACAATTGATGGCCATATTTTAAAATGAACAACTGATGATATTTTTGCTGGTCTCAATTGCTTCCCGTATGTTCATTCGTTCGTTCGTTCGTTCATTTGATGTTGCGAACATAAAATATCAAAAACATTCCAAATAAATGTATGTATGTTTTGAGACAATTACGAAGTATGATCGGTGATAATTAGGACTTACGACTCGCGATGACCAATCGTATTTAATTAGGATAATCAGTCAGTTAGTGTTTGCACAACGATAGTGATGACAGCATCGGCCATTAAGAGGAATCATGAAACGTTTAGGATATGAAATAGCGTAACGTAATGCTTGATTTAATCGTTGCGCTTGGCTGCTGGCTTAACGCATCCCTAGTTGTCATGGCACCGTAAAAAGGTGAATAATAATGAAATAAATGGGAATAATAAAAAATAAAAATGAAAAAATAAATTGATTAGTACCATTTCTCTTCATTGTTGTTGTCGTCGTCGTCGTCGTTGTTGCTGTTGTTTTTGTTGTTATTATAATTTTGTCCTTCTAGAATTACTATTGTTGTTATGGTTATTGTTGTCGTTAAAGTCTTGCCATTGAAATTTTTTTCGTCCATTCGCCATCAAAAAGATGGACATCATCTTTACCGTCATCGTCAACATCATCATCATCATAGTCGTCATCATCATCCCAATCATTATCAGTCCTCTCTCATCCTCATCATCATCATGCCATCATCATCATCAACATCATCATCATCTACTACTACTACTTTTAATCGTTAGATCATCATCATCATCATTATCACCCCACCATCATCACGCCATCATCATCATCGCAATCATTATCATTTCCATCATCTTCCTCCTCTCCTTCTCCTCCTCCTCATCATCATCATCGTTATTACGTGAGTTAAAACAGTTATCAGGTGTGATGCAGGCTATGTTGACTTGCGTCCACATGCCGTGCGATTATAGTAGTAGTAGCAGCTGTAGTAGTAGTAGTAGTAGTAGCTGTAGTAGTAGTAGCTCTAGTAGTAGTAGTAGTGGTAGTGGTAGTAGTAGCTGTAGTAGTAGTAGTAGTAGCGGTAGTAGTAGTAGTAGTAGTAGCTGTAGTAGTAGTAGTAGTAGTAGTAGTAGTGGTAACCGTAATTTGTGTTGTAGTAGTTGTTGTTGTTTGAAGTTAATCGTTAGATTTGTTTGAAAATTTATTGATATCCTTGCTGTAGACATTAATGTCGTTTTTTTTTGTTTGTTTGTTTGTATGTATGTTTGTATGTATGTTTGTTTGTTTGCCTGTTTGTTTGCTTGTTTGTTGTTGTAAATGAAGTTGTTATTGTTTCATGTTTGTTGTTGTCAATGTTGTCGTTGTTTCAGAAGTGAATACTGTTATTTTTTTGTTGCGGTTCTTGTCGCAATCAATTCTGACATAATCACCACCACCACCACCACCATCATCATCATCATTATGATAGTAATCTTTTCATATTTTTTTCAAATTTACATTTTCTTGTTAGAAACAAATAACACCCCCCCTCCAAAAAAAATCAATAATATATACTAATTTCCTCTTCATAGCAAATGATTGATTAAAAAGGTCTGCTAAATTTATTTTAAATTTTGAGGGTACCTTATGGCAAGTCCTGTAGTACCCTTGTGTTTGCTGGCTTATGTCTTTGTCTCATGCCCATAATTTTTTCATGCATCGTCGTCGTCATCGTCGTTATTATTATTATTATTATTATTACTATGGTCATCAGAATTGTCCAGTGCTGTTCGGTAAAATCATTACTGCCTTGACATCAGGTCGTCCTTATTATCATCTTCTTCTTCGTCTTCATTATCATCTGATATCATCATCCCATGATATCATCTTCACATGATATCATCATCACATGATATCATCATCCCGTGATAATATTATCATCATCATCATCATATTTCATCATCGTTATCTTCATCACTATTATTTCTTCGTATTATTTCTCTCTCTCTCTCTCTCTCTCACTCTCTCTCTCTCTCTCTCTCTCTCTATCTCTCTCTCTCTCTCTCTCTCTCTCTCTCTCTCTCTCTCTCTCAACAACTAAACTTTAAAATAATAAAAGAAGTTAATAAATGATTAAATAACTCGCGTAATAAATCACAAAACATATTTTTGAAAACTTAAACGTTAAGGGAGTGATATATCCGAGAGGCATGCAAATTATATAATCGCTCACCACTTAATAGAGAACTTTTTTAAAAAACTTACTTAAAGAATTAAAACATCCAGGAGCAAGGCTCACCACCAGGGCTGTGTATGATGACGATTTATAATGTGTGACTCACACACACACACACATGCACACATTTATACACACATGCAAGCACTTGGTATAGGTACTCGCACACGTACACAGATACATTACACGTAGATGCTGCTACACCATACACACACACACACACACACGCACACACATTTATATATATACACACACACACACACACTCACTCACGCACATGCTTATAGATGATGAGTGTGAAATACAATTAGTGACGTCACATGCATCTCCGTGCACGCCCAAAGATTATGATGTCACTTCTTCAAGTTATGATGCTGTCCAGATAGGCAGGCAGCCAGATAAACATGGATGGATGTTTATAGAGATAGATAGAGAATAAAGTTTTTGAGAGAGAGAGAGAGAGAGAGAGAGAGAGAAAGAAGAGCGAGAAAGAGAGAAAGAAGGGCGAACGAAATAAAAAGGAAGATAGCGGAAATAAAAACAAAAAAGAGCAAATAAAAGACGGAAAGTTATCTGATTACATCATACAAACTTTAAATGTGTTTGTGTCACGGGCAATAGGTCTGTTCAATTTTTTTTGGCATATCAATTAAACTCAAATATAAATTTAAATCAATAAAAGTTAAACAAAAGTCGCTAGTACACACGCAAACACACGCTTAATACACACACACACACACACACACACACACACACACACACACACACACACACACACACACACAGGCCCGTTACGTTATATTATGTGACGTTGACAAAATGAAATAGCGCTTGAATTACTTATACTTTACTCTTTTTACTTCTTCCTTATGATTTACCGAAAGCAATGTCGCATCTCTATAATTATGACGTCACATTAAAATTATTTAAATATATTATAACCAACAAATAATATTTAATTCTGATGTACGTTTATAAATCTTGTAAGGTTTAAAGTGCTGCTTCAATAACACGTTAAACTCGCAAACAAAAGCAAATATTTTTTTCAAAGAAAAAAAATGTATCACGAACGGATAACTTAATCCGTGGGCGGAGTCAGCAGGCTCTCACAACACGTCATGTGCGTTAATGATATGCCAAGTCCTCCCACCATCCGGACGGAGGCTTCTTACTGGCCTAAACATTGCATGAATGTTTTCTATTGGCTGGCGACTCGACACGCTCGATCATTGAAATAAGTACCTCAAAGTCAGGATTCGTGAGAAGTTATTTTTTCTGACGGTTTCCAAGAAATGAAACAAAATTTGATTTTGTTTTAATTTTAATAAATGAATTGTTGAGACAATTATTGATTATTTGTTTTAAAGATCTAATCTTCAATAAAGTAGAATAAAATGATTCCACACAGCTACAACACAGTTTTCAACCTGAGGGGGGACTACAGCCACCCCTGCCTGCCTCCACCCATCCACACGGCCTTCCAGAGGGCCCTCCAATTTTCCAACCAGACGTCACCTACCGAATTGGGCTTGGGAGCATTTTACAGCGGCCACCCTTCCTTCCAACATCCACTTCGCCATCAACTGCTGCCACCATTTTCATCAATGAGTCCGCGTTCTCTGGTCTCCCAGGAACTCTACCTCTCTCTAGGAGTCCAGAGCAGGTCCCTGCAAGCCTTGAAGGAGTTCATGAGGAATGCTGATCACGTGAGCGGCGTTAGGATGGACATGATCAACGGATCAACTTCCGGTTTGTCGAGCAAGATCAACAGTGGGAACGGAAATGGAAGTGCAGGCGTCATACGTGGTGGTGGTGAAGGGGATGGAGATGCTGACGAGGAAGATGACGAGGAGGCTGATAAGATTGATGTTGAAGAGACGAGTGTCGAATTGGATGGAAAGGAACTGTGGGAAAAATTTCATCGCATGGAAACTGAGATGGTCATCACCAAATCTGGCAGGTGGCCGTGTCTGTTCATTTACTTGTTTCTGGATATTTTTTTTGATGTTGGTTTTGTTGTTAATGTTGTTGTGTTGCTTATGTTGAAAGTTTAGACAACAAGATTGGTGACAAAGGTTTTTGTTGCATTCGTTATTGTTAAAATTACATTCCTATAATTATAACAGAATGAACAATCAAATAACATCATTAAATATTATATAAAACAATTAAAATAAAACAAAAATTAATAGCTTAGTATTAATCAAACAACGTAACGACCAAACAAACAGACGAATGTTCCCGCCATACAAAGTCAAAGTATCTGGCTTATCAAAAAAATCCAAGTACATTCTCCTCATGGACGTGGTGCCTGTTGACGACTGTCGCTACAAATTCCACAACTCGAAATGGATGGTTGCCGGAAAAGCTGATCCGGAGATGCCAAAAAGGATGTACATTCACCCAGATTCACCGGCCTGTGGCGAGCAGTGGATGAGTAAGGTCGTCTCCTTCCACAAACTCAAGTTGACCAACAACATCTCTGATAAGCACGGATTCGTTAGTGTTGTTTGTTTCAATTTACATGTGTTGTTTATTCTGTTGTTTTTGTTTTTATTTTTACAATTAATTTTGCTGTTTCAAGATGTACCAACTGATTTTATAGTTGTTTATTTTACATCATAAAATTTGCAACCATTGTCAAATGTTAATTAATTATCATTGTTGCAAACAAAATCAAAGTTTTTATTCTTTCTGATTTTACCCTCTTGGTGATGGTGCCCTCACAATCTCTATCTTATTCACTACTTTAAACATTACCATCGCCTAAAACGTCACCAAAAAAACGTCACCAACGTAACCACCCTCTCCACAAAACAGACCATCTTGAACTCCATGCACAAGTACCAGCCAAGATTTCACGTAGTAAAGGCTAGCGACATCTACCGCATGCCATTCAGTAGCTTCAAAACGTTCGTCTTCAAGGAAACCGAATTCGTGGCCGTAACCGCTTATCAGAATGAGAAGGTGATGATGGGGATGAAGAGAATGATGAGGAGAATGATGACGCCGTAATGGTGATAATGATAGGAATTGATGACGTTGTGATGACATTTTGATGAAGATAATTGTCTTATCTGATGATGTTATTATCAACTATAACGTTTTACGTACAAAGTACTTAAGTAATGAAAAGGTTATGGTGATGATGATGAGGAGGAGAATGATGATGTCATAATGATGATGATAGTGATGGCGTTGTGATGACATTTTTTATAAAACCTTTTTCAACAACCGCTGATGTCATTATCAACAATAAAGTTTCAAGTACGTTGCGAAATGGAAGGAACAATTTTTGTAGCATTTCAATGTACGAGGCTTTTATAAAATTTTTAACTCCGACTTTATAACATTTGTTAAAATTGAAAAAATTTTCTTAAAAAATTGCTTGTTTGTTTGAATATATGTAAAAAAACAGGTCTTTTCAAACAACATATATATGTATATTTTTTTTCATTTTAAAATGTTTTTTGACAAAACCATACTGGAATAGAATCGCAATTAATTTCATAATCCAAGCAAATTTTATAAAATGTTGGTGCGGGCGATACGATTTTCGAGCATTTTCTAACATTTCTGCTACTTACGTTGTTGAACTTTTCACTAAATTCATCGGACCCCACAATAGATCACTCAATTGAAGATTGACAGCAATCCGTTCGCGAAAGGTTTCAGAGATTGCGGTGGCGGGAAAAGAGAAAAGAAGTAAGTAAGACCGATTAACATGGAGATTTGTTTAATTTTTTTTTATGTTCCACGTTAAACAGCATTGATGCAGATGAATGTAAAACATGGCCGACAAATTATCGATTGCGTAGATGCATATGAATATTTTGTTTCTGAAAAAAAAATTAATTTGAAACTCTATTTTTTATTTCATTATTTCAGTAGAAGACTGTTGCTTCAAAATTGTGAATATGCACCGCAACAACATCAGCAGCAACATCAGCAGCAACATCAGCAGCAACATCAACAGCAGCAACAACAACATCATCAGCAACAACAACACCAACAACATAATTTAACATCGGGAAAGTCAAGCAACACGATCGCATCAAATTCACATCAACAAAAACTACATGAAAATGCGACACCTAACAACAACATCAACAACAACGTCATCCACAACAACATCCACAACAACATCCACAATGTCAAAAAGCACTCATCGTCATCACCATCATCTTCATCGTCGTTGTCACCACAACCACAAAACTCCTCTCAGACTCTTGCTTTGAAAAGGTCATACAATGATTATTTCGTTGCAGGCACAAACCTCGCGGAGCCACCAATAAAACACCATCGCATACAACATCTCGACAACAACAACATCATCAACAACAACAACAGCAACATTAATAACAATAATAATAACAACAACATCAAGAACATTAATAACAACAACAACATTTCAAAGTCCTTCACTCCGACCAGCACATTCATTAGCAACAACATCAAGAATAATATTAATAATGATAATAATAATAATGATAATATTATCATTAGTCATAAAAATATCGATGCTAACACCCCTAATAGCAACAACAACAGCAGCAACAGCAACAACAACAACAATAATAATAACAACAGTAATAATAATAATAACAATAACATTTTATCCTCAGCCGAAATCGCAAGCGACGACGATGACGACGACGACGATTGCGTGGTTGATGACGTAGACGATGACGTCATAGTACATGGCGTCAATCAATCGCGTTGTGTTGGTACTACAAACCATTCGTTTGGTACTGGAAGTGGCAATACTGGAGTTAATATTCATCTCACTACTCCGAACTGCGTTTCAACTGTTGCTTCTAATATCAATAACATTAACTGTTATAAAGATATTATGAACACCAGCCTAAACAACAATAATAACAACAAAAACAACCATGATAATAATATATTTAATTGTAATAATACTACTACTACTAATACATTCAACAATACCCTGATTAATGTTGTATCATGCACTAACACTACTACTACTATTTCTACTAAAGCTACTACACCTATTGTTACTACTACTACTACGACTACTACAACTTATACTACAACAACAACTACTACTACTACAAACATTATTACTACTACTACTGCTGCTACTACTACAACTTTTTCTGAAGCCGATACTTCAACGAACGCTTCAACTGCCACTGCCATTTTACCTATTTCTTCTTTTATCAACAACAACGACGACGACGACAACAACGACAACAACAACAACAACAACAATAATAATAATAACAATAACCATACCATCATCCACAACTTTATTAATGTTGATGAGAGTGTAAGTATATACAACACGCCAATCGTTAAACCGGTATCGATAATACATAACGATAATAACGATACCACGATAAATATAGAGCGTAATAATAATAATAATAATAATAACAATAATAATAACAATAAAAATAATAACATCTATAATAATGATGTTAACGTTGATACTGACGATAAAAATGACGTGAATGATGAGGAAGACGATGGGAATGATAATAATGATAATAACAACAACAACAACAACAACAACAATAATAATAATAATAATAATACTATTCATAATTGTAATAAGAACTATATCAGTGTCAGTGACAGTATAAATAATATTACTAGCGGTAATGATAATGATGTCGATAGGAATGATGATGATGATGATGGTGTCGGTGATGGTAATGATAATAAAAACGATGGTGGTCATGATAACGATCAGGAAAATAGCGACCGCGATGAGGATAAACATGATAATGATGATGCTGATGATGCTGATGATGGAAAAGTGGAAATGGTAACAGACAACAACAACTACAACAACAGCAACAACAACAAGCTCTTTTATCAAAAAATTTTTCTTGACGACGTCCTAGCCAAAGATGACAGTGATAATGATGACGATAATGACGATAATGATGAAGAGCGTTATGATGATGATAAAAGTAATAACGGCAAATTAAAATTTAAAAGTGAATTGAAGAAAAATAAAAGTAGCGGCAACACGGCATGGGCCAAACGACAGATCTTTTCCTACATCAAAAACAACAACGCCTCTGACATCAACACAAAAAGCCGCCTGTCCAATAACATCAACATGAACAAAAACAACAACAACAATCCCATCAATGATACTTACTCACCAAAGTCACGCTTTAATGACAACGACGATGATGTAAAATGCAACATTGAACAGTTTCCAAATTTGGATGCAAATATTGATAGACCCAGCAACAGCAACAACAACAACAGCAGCAGAAACAATAACAACAATGTTGATGACAATAGCGAAACATTCAACAGCAGCAGCAACAACAACGGCTGCAACAACGCCAACAACATATCTCAGCTGCCATATTCATTCTTTCCTTATTTCTTCTCGGCAGGTTTGTTTCAAGTTTCGCTGGCCAAACGCATGCAAGAAGTCTCGATGTTGCAGAGTAAAAATGACTTAATGGCAACAGCAACACCAGGAGACATTTCAATGTTGATGCCACAAAAGTTTGATGTCTCCCAAACATCAATGACCTCGCCGGCAGCTGCCTACCCAGCCACACCAACGCCATCGTTCCTAGCGGCATTTCACTACATCCAATCTCAGCAGTTGTTGAAGCAGCTGCAGTATCGCCAACACCAAATGCAACAGCACCATCAATTTTTAATGCAGCATAACCGCGAGCAACAACACCCGCAACAGTTTTGTGAGAATTCTCACAGTTCTCCAACAAGAAGTAGCGCCGACAACAGCAGCGGCAGTATCCACAACGCATATATGCAACAAGATCAACTAAACTTCAACAAATCCTTCAATAACATCTGGCAACGAACGACAAATCTTTCAAAATTCCTGCAACATCAAATCAAAGCCAGTCGTCAAAATGACATGAAAACCAACATCACAAGCGAAAGAAGAGAAGACGACAGCAACAACAACCACAGCAACAACGATGATGATGACGACGATGATGATCGATACAATCGCTACTACCAAAAACACCAACAGCGTCTGCAGCAGCTCAAACAGCTGCAGAAACAACGACCCTCGTTACCATCACCGCCATCCAATATCGTCAACAACTTCATCAACAAATGCAGAGGAACTGATCACAAAATAAGTTCATTCTTTCCGTCATATTTCAGCAACGTCAACAACAACAACATCATCGACAACAGCAGCAACAGCAACAACAACAACGTTAAAGACGACGATAACAAATCAATGTACAAAAGTAATGTTGATGACGAACTGTCAGTCATACGCCAACGCCCGCAACAATTCAACAGCAGAAGCGGCAACTACATTGCAAGTCTCATCCAGCAGCAGCAACAACAACAACGCAACAACAGTAGCAGCAACAACAACGCAACAACATCAGCCAACGACGAATTGAGAAGTATGGAAAAGATGCTGGAAGGCCTCAAGCGAAGTCAGAGTTCAGTTGGAGACCTCTCTCTTGTAACTGACTGCTACTAAAGACGACACAATGGTCTGATGGTTATGGTGCCAACTGTACAAGTACATGCGCTAAGTATTTGCTGGTTGGCACCTCTAAGACAAATTACTGAAAAATATTACATCCCCACTTTAAATAATACAATAATAATAGTTATTATTCTTTTTTTTAATTTGAAATTAAAATATATATAACAATTACTCTTAATTAAACTGATGGTGTTTGCAGTCTAGGAATGAAAGGTAGGAGTGAATCACAAGTTGGTTAACATTAACGCCGTAGTGTTACGCTGTCTTGTAGTGAATTCGCTTGTAGATGTATATTTATTGCTACTTATTACTTACATTTTACTTTATATTACATATTACACGACTTGTTTGCATAGTAACTGTTGCTTAGTAACATTAAATACGGCTTAGTAATTGTAAATTGTTGATATTTTCGAATCAGCGAGAAACATTTCTTTTTACATTGTCGTTTGCTATTTGTTAAATATGTAAATTATTATCATTGTTTTAAATGTGTGACAGCTATTATTGCGTGTGTGAATTTACTTGCAAGTGTGTGTGTGTGTGTGTGTGTCTGTCTGGTGTGTGCGTGTGTGTGTGTCTGGTGCGTGCGCGTGCGTGCGTGTGCGTGTGTGTGTGTGGTAAATGCGTGCCATCAATTTATTTCATAATTTGGAGAACTATTACAAATTATTACAGTACGACATGGAACGATGAGACAATACGACATAAAACGATACGAAACGAGACGATACGACACCATGTGGTGTAATATATATATAAAGCATGGTAGAGATTATACGGTTGATTCTAAATCAGCCTATCCACTCTACTTAATACATTCGTAGAGGAAAAAAACATTGATTTGTAATGAATTGTATTCATCTGTCATGCCAATCAATTAAAATTATGTTGTGCTAGAAAAATAATTGACAATTATGATAAACGATTGAAATTGAACTTAAGTATGAATTTAAATTTTCAAATATCCATGCGATTTATCAAAAAAATTAAACTTTGTTTAAGTTCTGAAGTGGCGTCTAACTCGTCAACACCCTTAGGTTCTACATTAGCGTCATTTTTGTCATCAATCATCATCGTCATCATTGTCATCATCACTACCGGTGTCAACGTTATCACTTTCATTATTATCACCGTCGTCATCTTCGCCATCATCATCACGACCATTAGCATCATCATCGTCGTCGTCATCATCACTATCATCATCGTTATCACCAGAATGGCGTTAATATCATCACATTGTTATCACCACCACCCTCATCATCATAATCATCACCCCAATCATCATCACCATGATCATCATCACCATCGGCATTATCACTGCCATCTTGCGTAGCGTAACGTAAAGTATTTCATTTGGCGCGAAATTTACGCGTTGCTAAAAATAGCTCGAAGGCTCTTTCGCCTTTTTTTTCTCTCTTTTGAAAATGCGCGCCAGTAGAGATAATGGATGAATAAATTATAAAATCATTACCATCGTCGCAGAACTCTGCTTATTTAAGGCGATTACTGCAAACAAACATTGCCATTGTACGTTTTCGTCGTTATCATCATCATCATCATCACTGTCATCATCATTGTCATCATTACTGTCATAATTACTGTCATCGTCATCATCAATACCATCATCGTCGTCGTCATCATTATCATCGTGGCCATCATCATCATCATCATCGTTGTCATTATCTTCAGCTTCTTCATCATCTCAGTCGCTAGCATCATATTCCATATCATCGTCGTGCGTTTTTCTTCTCAGCATAACTTCTTCCTCATTAGGAGTTTGAATTCACTGGACAGATGTGAATGAATGCCAGCCAGCGAGGGAACGTAACCTCCTGATTTGGTACAGAATGATAGCATCAGCAGATCCAGAATGCTTGCCTTTCAAGAGGTTGTTTAAAACCCAGTAACGACAAAACAACTTGCACCGAAACTATCATTTTTATTTTGACAACATCATCAACACAACAAACAACAACAACATCATCAACATCATCATCGTCATCATCAACAACGACAGCAGCAGCAGCAACAACAACAACAATATTAATAATAATGATAATATTATTATTATTAATAGTAATAACAACAACAACAAATAACAATAATAATACTACTACTATAATCGGCAATCTGAAAGGAACACGTGACCTATCGTTGGAAAAGGCGCGAAAATCTATTAGCCCGCGAAGCACTTGGCGACAACTGGAGGTGGCGACAGGTGCTGCATATCACTGCCTGCCATTTTTAGAGCTTAGCAGCTCACCAATACTTATTACTATTTTATACTACTACTACTACTACTACTTGCTACTACTACTACTTGCCACTACTACTACTACCACTACTACTACTACTACTACTACTACTACTACTACTACTACTACTACTATTACTTATGACTACTACTACTTATTGCTACTTATAGTAAATTGCTGCTGCTACTAACCACCAGTTACTACTACTACTACCAATTTTTAATATATACTTTCTATTTGTTAGTTTTCTCTCACTTTTACTACTTACTACTACAACTACTACTACCATTGCTACTACTTCTGCTGATGGTACTACTACTACTATCACTACTACTATTATTGTTACTGCTACTTATGCTACTGATGTTACTACTACTACTACTGCTGCTGCTGCTACTACTACTACTACTACTGCAGTTACTACTACTACCACTACTTCAATTCACTACTAGCGTTGATGCTTCTATTTGTACTGCTGCTGCTAACAGGATTAAATAGTAAATGAGTGAGGGCGATGGTGATGATGTTGACGATTGGTGATGGCTGATGAGTACGATGATGAAGATGACGATGAAGACGACGACAACGATATCGATGATGATAAAAAAAAGTAAATTATGGTGATGATGGTGGTGGTGATGAAAATGATGATTTGATGATGATCTATGAGGAAATGCATATGGTGATGAATGTGATGATGAAAATGGAATAGGGAATAGAGATGATGACGAAGATGATGACCTGACTGACTAATGATGAGAGTGATGGCGCTATATATTATAAGAAAGACAAAACAAAATAAATATAGTATACAAAATTATTTAATAATTATTTGAAATTATACGAAATTATTACAAATAAAACATTGTAAAGTCAAACAAAAGAAAATAAAGAACCAAGAAAAAAGTACAAAAAATCGGGTATGTGTACGTGCTTGTACAAGTGTTTACGTGTGCGTGCGTATGTGCGAATGCGTGTGTGTGTTTGTGGGTGTGTGTTACTTCGGAATGAACACGGAGTTATCCTGGCCCCCAAAATTAGGCAGTTTCCGCTTTTGAAAACAGACGGCCCTAAGCGGCTTTAGTACAGGTGTGTGGATCTGTTTTTGGAACATGTGAACGGAAATGTTCGTCAAGGATAGGACTTTTTGCTTAATCTAGGACTTACCGCTGACCCAATTCATCGATTCGACGATGAATTGTTACTCCATTCATACCGACGACGTGTATGCATGCATGCACATATTTATACAAACATCGTGGCGCGTTTTTCATGCGCAACTCGTCTGCTCGCAGGAGCCTAGATGACGTAACAATAATCCTAGCCAATGACGTTGGAGGCTTTCAATCACGTGACTTCAAATCTCGTTGAGCGCCTCTGTCGGCAATTTGCGTGAAAGATGTACGTTTTCGCTGCCGCTGCTACTAGCACCGCTGTTTTTGTCGCTACAACAGCTGCTACATCTGCTATAATGGCCACTTTTAAAACAATATCTGTTTCATCTTTCACTACAACTGTCATTATAATGCAAGATTTTTTTCTCACTGAACTATTTACTGCCGGTGCATTTGGTCTCCTGTTGTTTTTGTCGTCGTCTTATTTATTTTTAGTTTTAATTTAAGTCAACAATGACAGTTACTCTTTATAATTATTATAACATTAATTGTAATAAGATAATATAATATCGTGTCTATATTTATATAAGCTTTCTTATCTAGAACATGAAATTTCTTATAAGCAATGTGATTTTTACGATTGCAATAGTAATTTATAGCATTTTTTTAACTGTACGACTTAATACACACACACGCACACAAACATACACGCATGCAGGCACACACAACTCCTGTAAACACGCGTTAATCAAATATGTGTATCTCTTCTGGGATCTCTTGGCAGTCAAACCCAGTCATTGGAGCGACTGGACCAGGCGCCTCTCACACTAACATCATCTGACAATCACTCAGTCACTATAAATGGATCAAAAAATATTTTAAAAAATTTCTAAATTTTTCCACAGCACTGTCAAAAAACGTCTCAGTTAGATTGAAAATGTAAACATATCATACACACATACTTATTAAGTAATGGGATACTACCACACGATACTTAACGATAATTTAGAAGTAACTGATAGCCACTAATTCGCATTCTAACAAATGTGCATTTTTCAACTGAGCACGTGTTAATGTGTGTAAACTTTAGACGTACGACAAAAGAGCTGCGTATCAAAGAACGCTCGCTAATCACACGCCACGTATAATCGGCCATTAAGTTAAAGAGTCGGATTAGAGAACGC
This sequence comes from Helobdella robusta, assembly GCF_000326865.2. NCBI lineage: Eukaryota > Metazoa > Annelida > Clitellata > Rhynchobdellida > Glossiphoniidae > Helobdella > Helobdella robusta. Next base: position 1,518,359 of record NW_008703571.1, read on the forward strand.
TACTACGTCTTTATGCATGTCTCTTTATTGATTGTACGCGCAACTTGTCCTCCTATGTGTCTGGGTGTATGAACGTGTTTGTATGTATGTATGTATGCATGTATGTATGTATGTATGAACCCGTTTTGATGAACAAGCCATGGTTAGGCATGCAATCGTTTCCGAAATGTATGTATGTATGTACCTACAAAAATGTGTCATTCGTGTTTCATATAAATGTGTCATTTGTAAACACTAAGTTAATTGTTGATTTGAGATTGAAAATTTGAGACGAAAAGCATAAGTTGTCCTCTTCCAAAGTCATATATGCAGTCATTGAAATTTGAAACACAGTTGAATATTTTTAAACACATTGAATACACACACACACACACTCCACACACACACACCACCCACACACCACACACACACACACAAACAATACGCATTCACACACAATCATTTTTTTCTACGCAGAACTTTTTGTAGTTGTTGCATCAATGACGTAACAGTGACACGTAGATTAAATGGTACAAAAAAATGATTAGTTAAATTTTAAAACGTTGAAAAAATATATTATAATAATTATTTATTAATTAATTTGTTAAATAAATAAATAAAAAATAATTAATTAATTATATATTATAATAATTATTAATTAATTAATTATATATTCTAATAAACGAGGAACTTAGGTTAAATATTTTACAACAATCATACACGCACATATACACACACACACACACACACCACAATATCACATACCACACACACACACACACACACCACAATATCACACACACACATACAACGCACACACGCGCATAAACATGCATGCATTCACGCAACACGCATTCACACACAATACAAACAAATAATAGACAACCACGTGCTATTGTTTAACCATTGGAAACAAGATATGGAATCATAGCCCACGCATGTACCGCGCATGCAATTTAGTTACATCACTGGCCAATATGGCAAAATACAAGCAGATAAATCAATAACTATAACTCTATGGTAGGTGTCATTGCCAGAAATTTCAAATACCTTTCTAACGAAACTTTTGTAACCTTATACAAGTCATTGTGGTGAGGTCTCAAATAGAGTACTGTGTCCAAGTATAGAAACCTTGAAGAGTCGGTTTAATAGAGGAGTTGGAAAAAGTTCAGAGAATGACAACGTGTGTGAAAACATCCTGCAGAGGTCTTCCATACGAAGACCGGTTGAGGAAATTGAAGTTGCCATCTCTGGTCTACAGACATCTAAGAACCGACTCTATTTTGTCATAAAGAATAATAATGGTAAGATCCTTGCCGATATTGTCCCTAGGTTACTGTTGGGGCCACAACCTCAAGCTAACTATAGATTCTAGCCATAAAGACTGCCGCACCTTTTTTTTCGAATGGAGTGATGGAAGAATGGAGCAAATTGCCTTCGGCCGTTGTTAATGTCATCTCCTTGAGCGGTTTCAAGTCAGCAGTCGATAGTTTCCACGGTGACTCCAAGTTCAGCTGGCCATCTAATTTCTAACTCGTACTTGATCTGTGTGCCTGAATAGCTAAATCTATTTTGCCTGTTGAATCAAAATTAGATTCGTTTATCATTTGACGATTTATTTATCATCAGTTTGGTTTTTGCTGATTCCACTGATATATTTTCATTTTAAGTTGTTTTTTATTTTTCTGGATTAGTTTGGCGAGAGGTAATAATAATAATAACAATAATAATAATAATAATAATAACAACAACAATAGATAAAAAGAAACACTAAAAGAAAGAGAGAGAGAAAGAAAAAAGGATAGAGAAAGTGAGAGACAGAAACAGACATGAAGACACAACGAAAGGTTGAGAGAGAAAGATATCTAAAAAGAGAGAGAGAAAGAGAGTAACAGAGACAGATAACAAGACGGAAAGGGACAGATAGATAGATTGAAAGAACGAAAGTAAGGGAGAGAGAAAGATAGAAAGAGAGATAGAAAGAGAGAGAAAAAGAAAGAGATAGAGACGTACACGCAAAGGCACCCTGCCCTCTCCCAATAGTGCTATCTCTCTTCATGGTCGGCAGATACGTAGGGATTAAGATGCTAGAGAATCATTATCCATCACTTGGGGATTTCTCGGATGGATAGATTTACTGGTCACTTGTTGCCGTCTTCAACGTAGCCATGACGACGACGACGCTGCAGCAGCTCTTGTGGCAGTGTAGTATAGTAGTAAGTATAGCAGTATACTGCTAATAAATTATCTCTTCATATACAATTGTGCAATTATTGTCATTAATACCGAATGTCAAAATGTTTATCTACTCAACATCACTAATGCACATTCCAATAACCTACTACTATAAATACAACTACTATAAAGTGAAGTTGCTAACGCACCTGCATTTACTAGCTACTGATCATTTACTCAATACCTTAATTGACACTCCAGAGACTAACATATATTTAGTATATATTTATTTACATTCATCATATTTTGACATTGTCATCGCCCAGATCTTTATCATCATCATCATCATCTTGTCATCATCATAACTTTAAAAAACCGGCTTCTAGAACATCGTCTGATAGTCAATGTCCAGTGAACAGCGGACATCATACTTATCGGCGGTGTCTTACCAACATATCCGCGCTTTTTATGTCTTTGTTTTCGGTTTTCCATACATTTTATATCTATGTTCCTTCATACTTTATATTTTTATCCTCTTATACATTTTATACTAACGCTCAAACGTTTAATGTCTATGATATTTTTTTCTAAAAAGTCTTCTTCTCTTTCTTTCTGTTTCATTTTTCTTCTTATACACACACGCGCGCACACACACACGCACACACATCAACTGTATAATATCTGTATATTCGTAATATTTAAAAATGAAAAACGAACGCGAATATATCAAAAAAAAACATTTAGAACAAAACAACGTAGAATAAAGATTGTTGTGGAGAAAAATAATTGAAACATTTTTTAAACTGTTGCAAATGCATTGAAACTTGTGTATATTTCATACAATTTAGATCTATATAATACAAATATAATTATATACATACATATATATACATACATACATACATATGAGCACAAACACGTACATGTGAGTAGATACACGTACATATGGGTACATATACTTATATAGAAAAACATTGGTTAAATAAACAATAACAATAAAAAATCTTAAATAATAAAACTTAATAAAAGTGATAATTATTAATGTTACTTAAATGTTTGAAAAATTATGAAGAAAATTTTCCTAGCAAGGGAATGTGGTTCATTCATTCATCCATTCATGCATTCATTCATGCAAGTTACACTCTATCAAGAAGAAGGGAAGAAGTATACATTATGTATATGTATAATGTACAAGCGAACACAAGCACACGCACGCACACAGACATACATGCATGCATCAAAGCAATAGAAAACAATCAATCATAATTCAATGTTACTCCATCATTATTATTATCATCATCATCATCATCATCTTAATCACCATTGTTATCAATATGACAATAATTATCATCACCACCATCATCGTCGTCGCCACCATCTTCTTATTTCATTATTTTCAAATTGATATTACGTCATCGTCAGTATCATTATCATCATCATCTTCTTCATCGTCGTCATCATCATCTTCTTCACTGTCATCATCCCCATTATCAATTTGCTTATTGTAATCGTAATCCTCATCATCATCATAATGGAAAGTTTTAGCCGTGTTATGTTCATTGTCTATTTCGTTAATTAACATAGCATTATCATCATCATTATCACTATCATCATCATCATCATCGGATTCGTCATCGTCATCAGCATTCACATCGTCATCGTCATTATTTATTTTGTCACCATCATCATCACCATCACCCTCGAGAACATTCTCATGCATATCGTACAGAGCTGTTTTGGAAGCATCATTATCATCATCATCACCCACGTTACCATCAACATCATCATCATCATCACCGTTATCATCTTCACCGTCATTCCCATGTTTACCAATCTATCATCATCC
>NW_008703571.1:1525604-1541269 GCF_000326865.2 Helobdella robusta
ACACTTTTCATCTGTCAAATTTTAACTGCAATTCTTCCATGCTATCAGCCATCAAGACTAAATCATCTGCATACAAAATCTCAAATAACAACCCCTCCATTATGTTTCCACACACAACATCCATCACAATTGCAAACAGAAACGGTGATAACACTGATCCTTGATGCACTCCTACCTTAACACTAAAAGCGTCCGACATCCCCCTTCCAACCCTCACCTTTGTCTTTGCCCCTTCATACAGCTGCATCACAGCTTTAACAAGTCTCTCATTCACTCCTTTCTTCCTCAACGCCCATTCAATGACCTTCCTCGGTACTCGATCAAAAGCCTTTTCTAGATCCACAAAACACATGTACAATCTTCGTTTCTTCTTTCTATAATTCTCCTGCAACATTCTCGCCATGAACAACGCATCCACCGTTCCCCTACCAGGCATAAACCCACACTGCATTTCATTAACTGTCACCATACTTCTCAACCTCCTCTCAAGCACCCTCTCCACTACCTTCACTCCGTGCTCTAGTAATTTCACACCCCTGTATGACCCACAATCTCTCACATCTCCTTTGCCCTTATACAACGGCACCAACACACTGTGTCGCCAATCCTCAGGTATACCTTCATCATCAAACATACTGTTAGCAATTCTCATCATAACTTCAATTCCTATCACCCCACTCGCTTTAATATGTTCAGCCGCCACTGATGATGAAAATGATTATACAATAAATAAAAATGATAACGAAGATTAGGATGATAATGAGAGAAAAAAAACCAACTTCTGTGATTGGATACGCAAGAGGTCAAGGGATGATAGTGTATCAAGTATATCCTGCTTATCCATACCAGTGCATTCCGAGATACCTGTCAATCGTTATTTAAATTATCATCATGGTCATTGTCATCACCTGCTTCATCATCGCCAGCATCATCATCATCACGGACAACAACATCATCGACAACAACATCATCGACAACAACATCATCAATATAAACTACAAAAGCAACAATTTGTAACCTTTAATAGTAACAGTTTGACCTTTGAACTTATCGAGGTGTTCGACAATGGCGAACGACCAATAATATGAGTAACTCATCTGCCCCAGATCTGATAATGGTTTCTCGGGGGTACCTGTAGCACCTTCTTTTCTTGAAAGCAAGTAGCCTGTAATGACGACGACGATGATGATGACGATGAGAGTGCAATGATCATGTGGTTATTGTGATAATGATAACGATGATAAAACGAAACAAAATAGCAACAAACAACAACAAACAACAGCAACAAACAAATAACAACAACAGCAAACAACAAATAGCAACAACAAACAACAACAGCAAACAACAAACAACAACGACAAACAACGTACTGAAGTCAATGAGGAAAGTTCCGTATCCATTCCTCTGGTGTTGTGGCAGGGTCATGATGCATGATAAGTTGTACTTCTGCTGACAGTACTTCTCCTGATGATGATGGTGACGATGATGATGAGGATTATGACGTAATGATGACGTAAGGATGATAATAATAGTCAGATGATGATGACGATGATAACGGTAGCAAGTTAAGGCAGACGTATCAATGATGATAGCAATGGCAAAAGATGATTGTAACTGTGAAAATGACAACAAAAAACGACAACAACACAAGTGTGTTAAACAAACACACCATACACGCGCGCACACACACACACACACACACACACACACACACACACACACATAACACACACACACACGCACGCACAGAAAAACACACACCACTACAAAACAACAACTCGCAACTTGTTGCAGTCACCCACCTTCGAGAAGTATCCAACAAAGTGGCATCCCAGCTCGTCATTGATGGTAAGAACGTAGAAGAGGAAGGGCTCGACGTCATAGTAGAGGGTTTTGTGGTCGAGGAAAAGTTTAGCAAGTAAGCAGACATTCTGGGCGTACAGCTTTGACTGGTTGCCATCGACTTCGAAGATGGAATTGTTGCCATCCCTGTAAATCTCAGTGCCCGGGGGATGACGCAAGTGGCATCGGAGCTGAGTTTTTGTGAGGTCAGTTTGTTAGTTGTGTAAGGTTGGCAAGTTGATTGGAATTAGGCAGATTAGATTCAAATGGAAATGTTTTACTCGGTGGAGATTGTGAGGACGAAAGTGAGTGTGGTGGAAGGAAATGATGAAAAAAATGAAGTGAATTACTTGGTGTCTTCGGAGAATGCACTTTGATTCTAAGTAGGTTAGGCAGAATTCACATATGTACAGGATTGGCAACCTGAATGATTGATTGATTGAATGAATGAATGAATGAATGAATGAATGAATGAATGAATGAGTGAATAAATGAGCGCATGAATGAGTAATTTGATGAAAGCACGATAGAATGAATGATTGAAAAGCCATAGAATAAATTAAGTGAACGAATGACTTAAGGACTGTTCTATTTAAGATTGATTCATCGTTATTACTATGAAAATTAAATAATAAACACAAAAAAAATTCCAAAATCAAAAAACGAAAGTGAAACTAACTTATTAAAGCCAGAAGGATACGGTGACGAGTACCACGTTTTAACCTGGAATTCCCCAAATACAATTTCCTGTACTGAAGATTGGTGTCCTTCTTCAGCTCCATCACATCCATCATCACCACTGGGCTGTTGTTGATGATCACGTGACTCAAGTGGCGGGAATAATTTCTTAAAACAAAATACACAACTATTAAGGGGTGAATATAATAATAATAATAATAACAACAATAGCAATAATAATAATAATAAGATATTTAAAAAAAATAATAATATTATTATTTAAAAAATTAAAAACAGAAAGATAATTAATAAGATACCCGCTTGACGGTTTCCTGGCATTTTTGAAATATTTCCATTTCATCTGGCGGAATATCCCGGATATCCGAGGCAGCCTTCTTGAACTGTTCTGTAAAGTAATGATGATGTGATGATGGTGGTGATGATGATGATGGTGGAATAATGAAAAATAGATGATGATGATGATGATGATGATGAGAAGATAATAATGATGATGACGAGAGGATGATGATACTGATGAGAAGATGACAGTGATGATGATGATGAGAGAGAATGTTGGTAATGGTAAGAAAATGATGGTGAGGGTAATGATGGTGGTGATGATAGTGATAAAGGATGACAAAAACAACGATGATGATGATACCTGACTCGTACGACGACGTATTGAAACTATCATCACTTAATTTGTATCTCTTCAGACCCTTATCTTTCAAGGAATGTATCTTTCTGTTTGATTGGAATGTGTGTGCGTGTACGTGTGAGTGCGTGAGTGCGTGTGTGTGTGTGTTGTGTGTGTGTGTGTGTGTGGTACATTACATTGAATAATTCATTGACACTACTATTAATTTAAACCATCTCAATTTATGAATTCAAAGAAACATGCATCTCAAAATAAAATTAAAAAAATGGAAACAAACAATGAAATGGACACTAAACAATTTAAAATAGCACTAAACTGTTTGTTCTTGAGATATTTCTTGAAGCCAGACGACTGCTTCCTGAGAAAATTGAACCCGGTTCCTCTGCCTCCACTTGCAGCAGCCCTACCTCTACAGCTACCATCTTCAGGCCTCTTCAGAAACTTTGGGGGTCTCGCTGATCTCCTTTTATCTTGTTCACATATGCAACATGTCCATGATCCTGATGATGACGACGACGATGATGATATTGATTATGATGATGATTTGCAAACAATCCAGCCAACCAACCAACCAACTAACCTTTGACTGGCTTAAGTATCGGTGGATTGCAGCAATCCATATGGAAGCCTCTGTCACAAACATCACAAAACAACATGGAGCCCTGCATTTTGTTTGTTGCATGTTTGGTTTTATATTTGAAAATAAAAGCATCAACATCATTATCATAATCTATAAACTCACACATACAAACACACACACACACACACACACACACACATACATACATACAAACAAACATACACACATACATACACAAACACACATACAAACAAACAAACATACGGCACGATGGGCCTTAGCACAGATGGAACACTTCTTGCATTCGATGCACTGCCATCTCATCGTTCTAACCTTCTCCATCAGCTTGTCGGAGAACTTCAAACAACTTTGGTGTCCTGTTGGCGTGGTGGTAGTGATGATTGCGATGATGATGGTGATGATGATGACTAAGGTGATGATAAAAAATAAATAAAGTGCATGATGAAAATATGACAATGATAATAAATGAATGAAAGAATGACTGAAGGAATGAATGAATGAATGAATGAATGAATGAATGAATGAATGAATGAATGAATGAATGAACCAATAAACAAATGAATGACCAAACAAATGAATGAGCCAAAGAAATCAAAGAAAAAATAAGCAAACGAACAAACAAACGAATGAACAAATGAACAAACAAATGAATGAACAAATGGACAAACAAATGAATGAACAAATGGACAAACAAACAAAAGAACAAACACAACAGTCGACACAAACACCCACCACTCCTGCCACACTCCACGCAGCAAATTATTTCTTCGACAGTCTCCCCATTGTCGCTCAGTTTGTTCTCCACCAGGCAGAGGCTGCATATTGGGATTGGCGTGGCTGGTCTCTGCAACAAGGAAATAAATATATAATTATTTAGTATCTTTGAAGACGGTAATAGATAAAAATTATTATTTTACTTATTTATATATATATATATTATATATATATATATATTATACATATATAAATATATATATATATATATATCACAGTCATATTGTATTTCAATGTATTACAAAACTCTAATTTTTATGTTTTAAAAGTGAATGTCATTTAGTTGAATATGAAATTAATTTTTTCATTATATACTAGCAATAGAAGTATTCAGAAAAATAAATTAAATCTGATAAAATAGTTATTATTTTCACTTTGTTGGAAACAGCTCTGTCAACAAATGGTTCTTCGTCATCATCATCAGCATTGCTTGCCCCAGTGCAACTATATTTGCCTATTTTGAAAAGGAGGCCATTTCGGACCAACAACTCATTCGTTACCATCTTCAAGCAGCAAATTTTGACGGTATATTTAAGGACGACGGAACTCAAATTTCTACATAAATCCGTACATGCCATTTCTTCACAAATAGTTTTCAATGACAAACCTTCCTTAGTGCCATGTTGCTCAATTATACCTTGTATGGCTGCGTAGATTAGTGATTTTTTCGGTCCCTTGTGGGTTTTCGGGAGGGGCTGTACAAATTCCTGGTAAGCCACCTCGTCTCTTTTGTAGACTTTCGTGAGGACGCCATTTTTGACAGCTGCCTCGAGAATATCAACAACGAATTTCTTGTCTTGGAAAACCAGGTTGTGATGATTTTTTAGAGATTTGAAAATGCGCGTCAAGTTGGCTCGTTGCCTCTGGCCTTTGATGATTCTAATGGATTTGATTAGCTGATCCAACGTTGGCGGTTCACTGTTTTTCATTTCGATTAGTGAAAAATTAAGTGTCCGGAGCGTACAATTATTTTTTAAAAATTTAGTTGCAATGAACGACTGTTATGTGTATACTATGTGTACCTCGTTTGTTTATTACTTCAAATTCAAAACAATGCATTTTACGTGGGGTAAGTTACTACAGCAACGACGTTGTAAAATTTTACTAGCGCTTCACTAACGCAAGTTGGAAATTTTCCGACTTTGGGTTTACCTAATTTAACGCAGGAAGCGCACGCACTTATTAAAACTCGTTTTTCTAAAAAGTACTATTATAATCCAGATAATGATGTTGAAGTTAGAAATGTACTCTATGCAATATTGAAGTATGCTGTAATGATAAATTTAATTTGAACGTGGTTCCTTACGTTCAAATATACACAACAATCGCATTGATAGTAAAACTCCGGCTCGTGAAGCTATCACATAGATGTAGATAGAGCAATAAAATTACGATTTCGTCTCGAAAATTTCTGATTAACCTAGTAACCGTTCATTATTTTCTTTCCTCACATTTTGATATAAGACCTATATTTTATTATTTCGTTGGTGACTAATATTTCATTTAGAAATATAATTTCTCCGCTCTACATAGTAATTACATGACTAAAACATAAAACAGTTCGCGTCAACGATTAGTCAAAAGTATCGGAGAAATGAAATATGACCGGCTGTTACATATCATTGACTAGTACAATTCAATAGTTTGTCAAAAGAAGGAACTCATTCGAAACAAAAGACAAACGGATCAAAATGATAACGATGATGATGATAAATTTTTATTCATTATCCCAAAATAACTAAATACAATATCACAGACAGAGAGATCTAAATAGAACTAAAAAAATTTTTTCAGTTTTTCTTCATCGTGTAGGTACACATAATTATAAATCGGTCGGTCAACAAAAATTAGCCTAAAATTTTATAAAAAAATAAATAAAATAACTACTGTGACCAGAACGTTTTTAAAGTTGAAATGAATAATTAATAAACAGAAATAAATAAAAATAGCCATAAATATATAAAACAAATAATATGTATATAAATCTGTTTGTTAATGCATAGAAATATTATTATTATTAATATTATTGTTGTTGCTCTTGCATGTCAACGTCAGGAAATCATTTTCAAAGATCAGTTGGTGAGGAGCAATAAATTAATTACGATGGTCGAAAATATATCTATGGTTTGAAAAACAAAACAAGTGAAAAACAACAACGACAACACAAAACTCCATACAAAAAAAACTGCTCAATCTGAAAGCCACCCTTGTAATTTATGATGAACATTCGCCAAAAATCTTAACCAATGAAAAAAATAAACTACCACTATCTATCGATGAAGCATTCACTTGTTTTACCTTTTCAAAAGGAAATTCTAGAGAAATTCAATCAGATCAAAGCGAAAGAACATTCATCAGATATGTTGGGATCCCTATGTTCAATTTACAAACATATTATACATACGACGACTTCCGGCTTGTATAAAAACAATTAACAATTAAACACACACACGCGTACACACACACGCGTACGCACGCACACACACACACACATATATATATATGTGCGTATAAGGTGAAAAATGCACAACATGATACAAATGACACAACAATAAAGAACAATATAAAAATACAAAACACGTCATGATAGATGATGAACAAAATATTTTGCATGAGACACAATGACGATTCACACGGTGAATCAAATTTAAAGAATAAACAACGATATTTGAAATTAAAACACATGTACGAAGACAAATTATGGGACTTCACTTGGGTAGTTATTGAAAAAACCTAACAAATTAACAAGCGCTGTTTCGAACAGGTTAAAAGAAAATTATTTAAATTCAGAAAATAAAAAAGAAGAGGAATCTTCTTGAAAGAAACCAAATTTACACAGTGAAAACAAAAACAGAACAAGAGGAGAAAATAAACAGAAAAAAAACTGCAGACTAGTACAAAATGAATAAATAAAATGGAAAAAAGATCAGTCGCATTTGTGTCGAGCACCACATTTTCCAGTTTTGACGCAGGATTTATGGCAAGCAGAGAGAGGTGGATAACAGCAAAGACAAGGCATAAAAACGGAAAGTATGGCCGAGAGAAACCACTTTTTAAAATTTCTATGGTGTCCATCCGTGCATGAACAAACCTCTCCATAATCTCCATTTTCATCAGCAGCAAAGTGGTAGAGAAGAGCGCGGGCACAAGCCACACACGACACAGCTTCAACGCATTTCAAGCACTGGTCCGAACCGTACGCGCATCTTCCGGCGCAGTTTTCAGTCTCGTAATAGAACTCTCGACATTTGAGACAGCGCCGTCTCGATTGTGCCATGTGCAGTTGCTGCAGGTTGCCTGACGATGAATGTTTCGAACTCAAACTGGTCACTGAGAAGCATTCCCTCTCTATGTTCTGCTTGCTATTGCTACTGTTTGTGCTCGAATTGTTTTTCTTGTTGCTATTACTACTAGTATTTTTTCGTTTTTTCTTTTTAGTTTTTTTGTTGCTCGAATGAAGTTTTTCTGGTAACCTCAATGTGGATATGCCGTATGAATCTATACCTGTATATGAAGATGGTGAAAAACTTGAACTCGGTGACAGATGTCGCCTTGAAGTTGGGTTCGGTTGATACGGATGGTGAAGGTGGTGTGCTTCCCCCGAAGAATCGAGTGTCGGGTAGAAATATTCATGAACAGTGTGACACGTGGCTTTCGAGTTTCGTCGACTCGAAAATGCTGCAAGATCGGACTTTGAAAATTGAACGTAGCTGGAATCGGTTGTGTAGCAGTTCATGGCGGAAAACTCGGGCATAGATAGATCTTCTCGTTTGATCCAGACATTTGTTCGATCCTCACTCTTGCGGTGATGTATCCGTTTCCTATCCATCTTCATGTTCCTCCTGCAATGAATGTTCTCAACTCTCACTGGTCTAACCACATCACTGCCACCTGCGACGGCATTGCTGCTGCTGTTGTTGTTGCAAGCATCGCCCTCCTCAACTGCATCGTCATCGACACTATTCAGGATGCTGTTCCAGACAGCCCTGCTGGCGAGGATGGCATTGCACCTGTTGATGTTCTCTTCATTCCGAGACAGACGTATGTTGTGCAGTGCAGGATAGCTCAAAGGATAGTTGGAGAGGAGGATGGAGGAATGACGCATGTTGACCCGATTGGTGGCCCCGGGAGATGGAGTGCGGGCTCTGGACCCCGGTAAGGAGACGGTGTCTTTGATCAGTCGCGACTCCTTTTAAAAATTGTGTTTTCAACTTTCAATGAATGAAAGAGAATGATCTACATGAATTTTGGTTTTTATATTATGGATGAAAATTTCAATAAAAAAGGTCAGGCTTTAGAGTTAAAAATTGCTGGTAATAACACAAACAACATGCTGTCAGTTGAAAGTGAAAAAGGAATGAAAAATTTTGTGACACTCAATTTGTGCTAATTAAAGAGAATCAAACGAAAACCAACCCTTCCAACGTCATCATCATTCTGATCAGTTTCATTGCCAACTGTCAAACAAGTGAAGCAAAGAGGAGGAGGATGATGAAGTGATAACATGATATTTAATGATAGTTAGTGTAAATTTGATATTATGTAAACATTTTGATAAAATGGGACTCAAAAAAAACCACCAGACATATAAATATAAACATACAAATTCATGTGCAGCTTCACAAACGTACACGTGTAAAACTCACACACACACACACACACACACACACACACACAGACAGACAAACATACTTGTCTGACTACCAGCCAGATTACGTTTAGCATTGCATATCCACTGTTCAAACGTTGTAGCGTCGGTTGAACTATGAAACGTCAGACCAAACTTCTGCCCCTGAGTCTGCCAATGATGGAAGAGCGAGTTGCCCTTGGTGTACGAGAGGTCCTTCTTTAATATGCAATTCAGTAGACTCTGTGTTTTGACATATTAAAATGAATATATATACATATAAAATAAATGAATGAATGACAAACGAATGAATGAAGGAAGGAATAAACAAATGAAAGAATGAACAAATAAATATTGCAGTAGCTGGTTATACTGCCCAAGTTGTTGTAGTAAATTTGATGCAAATATAGTAAGCCTACTGACAAGTTTCAACATTATTACTGGCTACAAACAAGTTTCAACATTTAGTACTGACCAAATTTTTGAGAACCAACCATATAGCAGTTAAATTGTAAAAGGCATGATGAACATTGAACAGGTAGAGCAATTAAAGATATGAAACTAGCAGTTATAACTAATTTGATTTTCAATTTTGCCTCAAAGTTGTCTAGATTTGTCATTGCAGCTAACACCCATACCAGCCTTAATGCTTTACACAATCAGCATTTGAACCTGGTCACTACACAACACAAACAAAACAAAATATGACACTCCTATTACATTAGCTAACTTGCTGTCGATAACAAAACTATCAAAATATGGAACAGTGATGATGAAATTAAAACAAAACACGAAATCAACGATGGGACACCACTCACTGCGTTATCTTTGACTCTCCTTGCATTAACTCTGTATTGAACATTATCAACTTTTGTTTCGGTTGGTAGGGAGCTCAGACCGACGACACTCAACCCGCCACCATCGATGGGCACCCACCCCGCATCACTCCTCTTCATCACCTGTGCCTTCACCTCCACTGACGCATCACTTCTGCAATAATTCAGTAATTATTTGTTTGTGAGGAATTTTTTTTAAAAACTTCTATTTCAAATTGTAAACAAACCAAAGGGGCAAAGCTTAGAGTTAGGATTATAGATTATGAAATAGCAAGCAAGTGATACAGTCAAAACCAACAAAGCAAACCTTTCCTCACTGTCAGTCGATTCAACAGCAGAATCATTCTGCAGTGACTTCAAGGCATTTGTTGTTGTAGTTGTTGTTGTGGTTTTATCAGTTGTTGTTGCTGTACTGTTAATCTCTGTGCTCATTCTGTTGAATAGGTATACAATGAACATATAACAGACCACACCCATTAAAAACATCATTTGGATCAAATGTGATAGTTACATTTAAAATTAAAGAGGTTCATTTTGAGTAATCACCATGTTATCACATCATCATGTGATCTGCTGATTAAAATCAAAACAAAATTATACAATGAATTAATAATAGAATCAGCTTATCCACTAATCAATATCAAACAGTATTTCATCTAACCTTACTCACATTGATACAATGTAATGCATCATATATGATGATACAAACAATGCAATGTATATTGTATAAGTATAACACATATGATACATTGCAATGTTCAATGTTATATCATAATAATAAATAATCATACTCATACATAATCATGATACATTGCAATTGTTGTTGCTGTACTGTTATTTACTGTACAGCAACAGCAATTGCAATGTATCATGTCATGTACGAGTATGATTATTTATTATGTATTAGATAATAAGGTAAGTTTATCATATTTCTTAACTCTTAAAACAGACACACAGAAGTAAAATATTTTAATTTGAATTTTTTATCATAAATTTTGATTTTTGATAAATGAAATGAATAAAAAATAATTAGTAAATGAACAGTTTAAAATTTAATTAAATTTAATAATTTTTAAAATTTAAACAAACAAGATAGCAATCTATAAGAAAGTTTGGGGCTTTAGGGCTTTTTAGGCCTTGTGCATATTTAAAAAACAAATCAAATCCAACTTACTAACATATTTAGATAAATTAATTAATTATTTAATTTGTTTGTTCTCTTTTCTTGAAAATTTTAATGAAGATGAATGATGAATTGTTGGATTGGTCCACTTGGTCAGAAGCATATTAGCCATTTAGGAAATAGCCAGAAAAATGTAAAATTCATAACAGAACGATGAAACGTCAGCCAGAAATTACAAATGAACGATATTTCGTTAAAAATCAACTCTTAAATTTTTAAAATTAATCGCGAAAAAGTTATTTTTATGAATGGAAAACTGGCGCATGCGTTCATACGCTTACACCCACGCAGTGTTTTCTTAAATTTTACATTTTTATTGAAATTTTAATTTAATGCAGAAAATAATGTGAAAGACGAAATGCTAAAATTTTTCATTTAAAACTTGTGATTGAAAAATATGGTAAAAAATTTATAGTCTTTACTGAAAAAACCAAACATTTCATCAAGAAACGATTATAAATTCCACGAAACTTGAAAATACTAAACAAACACATATAAATGTGTTTTTAATTAAGCCTATTTTATTAATATAATTTATATAATTGAACCGTATTTTGAAAAAAAACATTTATGTAAAAAAAAGCATTAAAGTAACTTTTAGAACCTTACCAGCGCACCTATGCAGCTAAAGTCTAAACATCTATTTAAATTTACACTTGGTTAAAAATTATTCTTAATAATTTTTTTTCTGGACGTTTTTTAGATAAAAGGCGTGCGTTTTTTGATAGACACAAAGAGGTTTTTTTACGTAATTGTTATAAAATGTCAGTCAAATTTTTATATTTTTAATACTTCGTCTTTATTTTCTTTAATTTAAGGGTTTTTTCTGTGACTTACATCAAAAGTCAAAATTTCAATTTTTTATAAATAAATTAAAAATTATATTGTATTATTATATTATATATTAATTATATAATATACAATACAGAATAACACATGTTAGTGTTTTGTTTGTTTTGAATTGTAATTGTTTGTATGTGTAATGTAATCATAACATATACAATGCATAACCATAAAGTCCATAACAGTTATATTATGCAATGTAATATAATTTAATAATTTTAATGTGACATCTGTCTATTTGTTGATAATATTATTGTATTAAAATTAAATTATTAAATTCATTTATTATTTTTATATTCATTTCAATCAAATTGTTATTTTATTTATATATTGACAAATTCAAATAGAAATGTACAACTATAATAATAATAGTATAATCAATGATAATCTATAGTCTATACTATATTTTTCAAAATTTAATTTTATAAGTTTTAGAATATGATTTGTTTTGAAATCTCATACTCAATGTTATTTTCTCTCTGGTTTGATCTTTTTTATTCTTGTCATATTTATTCATTCATTCATTTATTTATTCTTACATTCATACAGATTCATTCATTCATCTAGTCATTTAATCATTTTTTTCATTTTCATTAGTTTTTAAATTCAAGCAAAGATAAAGTATAACCCATCAAAATCATTTTGTTTAATAAGTGTTATTTGGTTGATATAGCCTAGTAGACATAATTATTTTAAATATTTTAAATTTTATTACCAATAAATTATGATTAATAGCACAATTATTGGTCATTGATGAAGTTATCAGTAATTGGAAAATCCCAGTTTATAGCTGGAATTCCCCAGTCACATTGTTGATTGCCAATTATGAAAATGGGTTAATTTTGAAACTGAACTTTTGTATTTGTCAAGTGTTGAAATTAAATTTTGCAATAAAACACACAAACAAAAAAGCAGGTAGACAAACACAAAAACAAACAAACAAACAAACAAGCGGACAAGTGAACACTCAAGTGAGCTTCATTCACCTTCATTAGAATTCTCTAATATTCACATTTTACTGTGATCTAAATAATTTACTGCTTCAAAAAAGTAATACGAGACGCATAAATCTAATTTGAGTATATATACTGACATTTATAATTATACACAATATACACACACACATATAGGTTAAAGGTTAAAAGCCACACACACATACCCTTATGTACACACGGTGTATAATATAAACAATCGTTTTTACGCATATATAACTCGTATATAAACATAAATAAAGCCTATATACACTTTTATAAAGCGTATATGCTTATATATATAACTATATGAAGCATGTATACACACATAAAGCATATACACGCGTATATAAAGTGTACATTAAGTTGTACACGCGTTTGTATACGTAAACGCATACCATATGTCACAGTTATGTACGCATATTTATGCGTACGCGCGCGTCATCTTGTGACGTATGCCAGTATCAAACTCGACATTTTATCAATATGCATATATATATATATATATATATATATATATATATATATATATATATATATATATATATGAATACATATATTATACACATATATTTGTATATATTCATGTACCCTTATTGCTATACGTATGGTGCATTTAAAGTTACCTACCTTTTTCATCATTGTTGTCATTGTCCTTGTTATTATTATTATCTTTATTGCTATTATTATTATTTTAATAAATACTTAACCCATGTAGAGTATAAACTCTTCAATCTAAAAATTTTCAAAATTCGTTCCCTCGAACTTATGACGTGGTTTTACGAATTTTAAACTAGTTCAGTGGAATGATCTGATGTAAGCATATATTTACGTATCTATCTATATCTATATATATATATATATACATATATATATATATACACAGGGATACATATATATATATATATATATATATATCCCTGTATGTTTGTTTAAGTGTGTTTGTCTGTATGCTATGCTGGTATGGACATGAGGTTTTAACTTTGTATTCAATCAGTCATCAGAAAATAGGTTAGGATTTATTTTTTAAAAAATAATATGGCTAACTTATTTTATGATTTTTTTTCATATATTTCTTGTTATAGATGAATTTTACAATTAGCTTTATTGCTCTTGTTTCTGTATTTTCAATAACTGCATTAACAGTTTGTGAAAAACTTTCTAAGATCTATGTATTTTATTCGTTGTGACTAAAAAAACTAAATTTTGCTGTATATGAAACGAGATTTCATCGTTTGTTTGTTCATTCGTACTTGACAAGATTAATTGTAATTTCTGTTTAGACAAGTGTTTGTTTGTTTTTTTGTTTGTTTGTTTGTCTGTCTGTCTGTTTGTTTCACCTTTATCTCTTAGTATGTTGCAGGTTTAGCTTGAATCCACTCCTATATCTTCTACTCTCAAACGTTTTGTACGTCTCCACAAATTGAAAAAACGCCTGATATGAAGTTCCAACTGATCGTGAGACGTCCTGGTTTGGTGCTAATTAAGGTAGCAAATTACTACCACGATTTATGCCCATTGAAGAAAATCGTGACGGCAGTCGTTAAATATAAACCTTTCCATAAAAGCGTATTTCACGTTGATTTTTACGGTTTCAGACGAATGAACGAACGAATGAATGAATGATTAATGAATGAATGAATGAACGAACGAATGAATGAATGAGAGAATGTTAGTTCCTGTGATGACAGTTTGATTAGATGGAGAAGAGAATAGAGAATAGGAGAAGAGATGGAGAGTGCATAGAATTGAGTAAATTCTCATTCCCAGTGGATATTCTTATTAATGGATGGAGTGGGCGTAACGAATGCACGTCCATAAGTTCGTTCATTCCTATGAAAATGATTCCATCTACACGGTGTATTCATTTACGAGCACAAAAATTACATCTGGCTTTTATTTTGTAGGCAGTCAAAAATAAAAACACCGTACGCCAGTGTATTCAAAAGAAAAAAATAACTAGGACAATTAGGTGAATTTTTAATACCCTTATTTTTGCCGTTGTTGCTGGCGCAAGCAGTTCTCGAGCAATCAATACACATCACGCATAGTACAGCTCTGCATTCTTCTCTTTTGTTTTTTCTATTATTCTACTACTGCTTGCATGCTGTTGTTGTTTGTTGTTGATGATGTCTTTTCTGCTGCTTGTTGTTTTGTTGCTAGTGCGCTATTTGTGTAAATTTCCAGTGTTTTTAGCATTTGAGGCTGAATGAATGCATATGTGTTTATATGTAGTGCATGTGTCTTACAAATCTGAATATAGGATAGGATTATATATATATATATATATATAGGATTGTATATATATATATATATATATATGGGATAGGATTGTATGTTTGTGTGATGTTTGTGCTTACACAAACGCACGCACACACGTACACACACGCACAAACACACGCATATATATATATATATATATATATATATATATATATATATATATATATATATATGTATATATATATATTCAAAAATTCAACACTACTTTCAACATTGTTCAACTTTTTTATATTTCTTTTTAATTTATTAATTTCAGAGAAATTAGACATTTTATTGTTTTTTTTTTTAGAAAATATTTTATTAAATGAATTTGCAAATAGCTATTTCGAGTTATAAATAACTCATCTTCAGTGCATTATATATAAGGTA
>NW_008703571.1:1541319-1576319 GCF_000326865.2 Helobdella robusta
GTTGTTGATAATGTTGTTTAATTGCTCCATCTCGTAGATGCATGGTCAAACGTCTTGACAATGTGGTAGTTGTCATTCCAATATATGAAGCATTGTTGCGGTGCGAACATTCACCGACGGAGCATTTATATTCATATATTAGATGACTTTGTTGTAGTTGAGTAGTTGCAGGAAGGCAATTATTTTTCATGATTAGTTGGGATGTTTTTAAATTTTGATAGTAAATTCGAAGAACAACTTTATTAATTGGATTTGACGCTACTACGTTTCTGCGTATTATTCCTTTTAAAATTTTTTCATCTTCTTTATACGCTATTGAAAAGGTATTTTTGTAGTAAAATATTATCTTATTTTTGTCATTCATTTTGTTGTTGATTTGGTTTCTAATGATACGGCTGTTGTTGTTGCTGTTGTTGTTGCTGTTGTTGTTGTTATTGTTGTTGTTATTGTTATTACTGTTTGTGGTGAGGCTTGTGATGATGTTATTATCAAAGTTATTAGACGTGGTGGAGGGGTTGCCATTATCTTCCTGTTCATTGTTGTTTGGAACGTTGTTGGTAATTGCATTATTTTGATGTATATTTTGTGCATTTTCATGATATTTTTTGGTTAATCTATTTATGACTTGATCAATTTGTTTCAAATATATATATATATATATATATATATATATATATATATATATATATATATATATACATACATACATACAAGTACATTTACGTTCCGAATATAGATTATTATAATATTGTGTGTAACTTGGGCGGATGGGTTCGATCGGACAGAAGACAAGCGGATCACGTACCGTCTGCATAATTTTGCTCAATAATCGCGTAAAAATTGTTTGAATCAATTGTTCTATGTTTTATTTAAAAATATAAAAATAAAACCGCAAAAATTACATTAAAAATATAACTATATGTCAATCTTCAACTCCTACAAGCGCCTTCTAGTACTTTTGTTGTGTGCATCACTTTCCATCTATTTTCATAGTTTTTGAAATTTTTGCTAAGCATCCATTGAGGCGGCGGAGTGTTACGCGAGCGTAGGCGGTGACGCTGATGCCCCCCAGATGACGTGTTTTTTGCTTTTCTCTACAAAATGATTTTTGGTTGAGAATTTTTCTTGTAACTACGTCAAAAACATCACTTGTCACAAAAGTTTCATTTATTTTTGCCTGCTTCTTTTTCAGCCGCATGCTGCCCGTATATCATTTAATGGGAATGATTTTCATAAACTTGATTCGACATCATTTAAAAAAATTAAACACCGGCTCATAAAAAATTATGCTCAGTTGTGTCTATGTATAGCATAATAGCGCAAGAATACGCATACAACTTAATTACTAAAATATTATGATCAATCTTTGCATTTTCAAGTCAGTCTTATGATAGCGTGATGAACCCATATTTCGGCGGTCAAGGGTTTTAACCCATAATTTGATGGATTGATTAGTGTACAGAAAACTTTTACAAAATCGATTCACATAAACGGGCATATATAAGGAGAGAGTGAACGGGAATACGAACGAATAGCTTTTTATTTTTACTTATATTAAAACGTTTTTAATTATAAACATAAATTGACAAATTTTAAAAACTAAAAATCATTAATTAAACTAAATAATGAATCAATTTAATTTAAATAATAATCTGTAATTCTTCATTCTTGATTAGTGTACAGAAAACTTTTACAAAATCGATTCACATAAACGGGCATATATAAGGAGAGAGTGAACGGGAATACGAACGAATAGCTTTTTATTTTTACTTATATTAAAACGTTTTTAATTATAAACATAAATTGACAAATTTTAAAAACTAAAAATCATTAATTAAACTAAATAATGAATCAATTTAATTTAAATAATAATCTGTAATTCTTCATTCTTAACATAAATGATTGAAGCGCTCGTAACATTTCACTTAATAAGTAACACGATGTTGGTTCGAAGAACCTAGCTGATTATAATATCCTAATTAGAACTCCTAATTATACTAAGGTTGCCTGAACTCTAATCCCTTCTCTTAACTCTTGGGGATAGATGAATCCGCGCTCATCCCTGCTTGCTCAATCTAGTTAAAAACAACGCAATAAGTCTATTGATTTTTTGCGCAGTTTGTTCACCTTTACGTTGATCCATACTTGTATACAAATATTATCGGTGTATGTGTGTTGTATATAACATATGCACACACACACACACACACACACACACACACACACACACACACACACAGATATATATACATATACATTTGTGTAAATGTAGGTGTGTGTGTGTTTGTTTACATTCAAATAACCCTAGGGAGCTTTTTGGTGTTCTGCGGAAAACTTTTAAATTGAGTTTTGCAGATGTTTAAAAGTAGTCTGGGTTTTAATGTAAACAGTTTTGTATTAACCGAAATAAATATATCAATTTGTCTATCATCAAATAAAACATTTATCATTTCGTGTTTTGTTTATATATGGTTTGTGTGTGTGGTGTGTGCGTGTGTGTGCGCACTAAACTAGTTTTGACCGAATTTTGAATAATAATTACCGATAAATAAGTATAATATAATAGATATGTCCAAACATATTCGTGCATTTTTTATAACTTAAGTTTTATTAATCACTTGATAGGAAAACTTTCCTTCGCTAAATTAGGGATGTGAGTTGCTGTTATCACTTTCCTTAACATTTTGTATATATTCGTGTGTTATACATTCATACACATGTTTATATATACATCTATACAGTGTATAATGTGTATCTATATATCTATGTGTATCTTCCATTATGTGTATTGTAATATTTATAATGCGTATAATCTTTAACAAATACACGTACACACATACATACATACATGCACACATACGTATACAAATAAACATCTGAACACAAGCAATCCCTATTTGCTATAAAGCGGACTAGATGTAATAGATGAATATACAACACACTCTAATATGAAAAACAACAACAACAATATCGCCATGCGGTTGTTGAACCCGGCCCACTATGACACTATAAGCCTGCATGCGAACAAACGTGTAAACACAGTTATGGGTGTACGTGCGTGTTTGCGTATATCGTGATCGTGTACGTGAGTAATGCACAAACACACACACATGTATATATATATATATATATATATTATTTTTACCTATTCATATTGTATGTAAACATTTATATATTTACTTCATTCGTTTAGCTGTTTTTACATCATCTATAGAGATATTTTTACATATTTTTTCATTATATGCTCTACATCTGCTGGCCGTTGTCTCTATATTTTTGCTCCATGTAGGTCGGTCATTCCTCTGGTTAAATTTCTGCTGCTACGTTAGTCTATATATACAATACAAACATAAATAGATGGTTTGATGATATTTGCGGAAAATTGCTGATCGTGTTTGTGAGTGTTTATTAAATTGGAATTATTTGGTGTGAATTGTTGTGATGTATTCATTGTTTAGTTAAAAAATTTAAAGGTAAATGCGTAGATGCACCTAGGTTAGTGTTTCTGACATTTTAAGTCGACTCAGTTTTTTTTTTTCATTTTTTCCTTTCCTTAATTATCGTTCGCGTCATTTGAAAATTCTTTGGTTTTCAAAAATGTTTTTTTCCTGAATAATTTTTTCAAATAAATTTTATTTTCGTTGCCGATTGTGAGAAATAATTATATGCACTGGATAATAAAATCGGATGATTTGTCTTTTAATGAGTGATTAACTCAATTCTCCTCGCCTAAGATTTAACCTCTACGTACTGCGTTATTCAGTTATTATTATTTGACTGTTTTATAGCATAAGTTTTATAGCTTAAGTTTAACCATATGTAAACATATGCGTATATATATATATATATAGAGTAATATTTATACACATGTAAAGAATGTTTATTTAATAGTTATATATATACGTATGCTATGTCAAAGTTCTATAGTTAGCTAGGTTTTTGTTCTATTTAATTGGTTGTTATGTATTAACTTAGTACGTTGACATTGTTTGCTTTTGTAAAAAAATTCGTTCCTTCGAAGAGACAGACATTTGATTTTCTTGTTTCTAGGTAGGTTATTTTGTAATTTTTGTTTGGTTAAAAAGCTTTTATGATTGTTAAAATATTTGTTGAATGCGATGGTGTTCGTTCATATTTTGACTTGTTTTTGTAAAGATAGTCATCTTTTTTGCTGTATATTAATTTCTAGTTATGACGTCACTAACAGAATGTAAACAAATTTTTATATCATTTGATCTTAAGTTAAGATGTCTAATGGAATAACAATTCCTCAAATTTTAAGTTTTTTTTATGAAGAATTGTTGATGATTTTATTGTAATTGATCATTTGGTCACAAAAATAATAACGTCGTTTGATTTTTTTTACTTTTTAATAAAAACAAAAATTTTTTCTTCGCTGGTAGTTGAGATAATAGCGTTCACTTAATGTCTTAATTATATTACAAGTGTTATTTTGCAGAAATTTATACGCAAATTTTTTGAAAAAATAATTCCACTACTGCTCTAAAACGATTGCGAAGTTTCTTCTTAATTAATGTGTTAGTTAACTTTTCATATTCTTGCCAACTGCCAGGGACTATATATTTTTACGGGTAAGCGTTATTTCTTTGCAATGCCTGTTGTCTTTGTCTATATTCAGTTTGATCGTTTTTTGATCGTTAGTAATTTCTGACAGTTGAAATTATTTTTATTCTCATTGGTTTCATCTCTTTTTTTAACTCTATTAGCTGCTACACGCACGAAATGACTGCCAGTTTTTCGATTTTTAATGTAAATTTGTATTAGAATGCAGTTACATTCTGGTATTTCGAGACAGTGATGAATTAGTTTTTTTATGAATATTCGGTAAATTGTTTTTGAACGTGATTCTATATTAATTGTTGTTTTAATGTCTCATAAAACATCTAACCTAACTGACACCTCTGATTGCTGCGTATTAAAACCTACACGTTTAATAACAATCATGCTGCCATCTTCGATCCTGTGATTTATTAAAGTATTTTCAAAGTGCGTAATTACGCTTAGTTTAAAAAACCGGCACGAAGGAGTGACGAACATTGCTGTGGTGACTCATTTCTCAAGAACGATGTCGTTGCGTTGCGGATGAATGAACGTAATTTTACGACTCTCTCCAAAATCTATGGAGCGAGATATCTGACTGAACCAACTAGAGCCGCCAATTGACTGAGTGTACATTTTTTTTACTGTATATCGTACAAGTTTACGATATGACCGAAATGTAAGTCGTTGAACTTTCTTCATTCAATAAGAAGACTACTGCGTCGTGATTTTGAATAAATTTTTATTGGCTGAGTGCACTGGAGGCTCAACCATTAGACATTTTATTGCAAACTATATTAACGTGTATTATTATTATTATTTATTTGACAAGCGGGTGGGTAACGTAAAGGTATTTGTGTATTTTATTAAGGGTACATTTGTAATTGTTTAAGTATATATACGTGTATTTCTGTATTTGTATATAAGTTTCTTGTGTTCAAAACCAACATTTTTATTTAATTTAAAATTTAAACATGATAGAGTAGAAAATTTTTCTCGGTATTTCTATACCATCTTCGGTGTCCGAATTGATACGTTGTGTATGTGGCCAAATGCTCAAGTATATATATATATATATATATATATATATATATATATATGCATTTGTTTGTGTATGCGTGCGTGTGTGTGATAAGAAAAAGTTGATACGCTTAAAAGGTGTTTCAGAAGAAGTTCACTCACATGCGTACTATGTGGTATATTTTGTATCTAGTTTGTATTGTATACAGTATATATTGAATGTAGTATATATTGTGTATAGTATGTATTGTACATAATATATATTGTATTTAGTATGTATTGTATATAATATATATTTTATATAGAATATATTGTGTATAGTATATATTGTGAATATAATATGTTATATATATTGTATATAGTTTATATTAATCATATTGTATACAGTATATATTGATGTATTAAATATACACTTCAGCGAGTATTATGTGCAATATTATAACAATTAAATGAGTAAACAACTAAGTCTTATATGTATATCTATACATAATACATTATAGATGTATATATCTTGGTGGTCTGCACATGTGAGGACTATTTGATTACGTTTTTTTTTAGAATTGAAAAAATTCATTTAAATTTCATATTGAATGTCAAATTTTTTGCTTCAACAATTTGATTTTTATGGTTTTCATCCTACGAAATATTTACTTGGTACCGCATAAATTATTTAATAAAAATTAGCAAAACAATTTTATTCCACCACTAGATATAATGATTTCTATAATTGGAGTCTGCCCATTCAATTATTTCATTGGTTCAATTTCATACTCTATTTCTCGTACTTGTGCGATTGGCCCAGTTGTTAAGAAGATTTTTTTTTGCTAAAGTCCACGCCTGATCAGCTGCAGTTTTGTCATAAAAAGTCGTGTCTGAAACATGGGTTGTTGTATTTACGAACGTTAACAAAATGTGCTTGTGAATGTTTCCATTATTTTATTTTTTTTTATTGCGATGTAAGATATTTTATCTTTATTTTTCAGTGGACGCATTAAATTTTTAAGATTTTTCAAACGCCGTTAAGGTTTATGTTATGTCGGCTTAGTTTTGAATTTGAATGACTGCCAAGGTATGTTTGTTTTAACCTTCGTTTACGTAGTTAAGATCGTCTGTATTCATGTTAACTAACTTGCTCCAAATCGCTATGTGAATAAATTAAATTAGTTCTGTGCTGTTTCGGTCGCCATGTTTAGCTAGAGTTGAAGTTGAAGTTTTTTTTAAAGAGCCACAGAAACAAAAACAGGATATAGAAGCGTATGCGATTTTAAATTCTTCGAGTCTTCTTTTTTTTCGGAAGGTTTTCCTGAGGTTTTTGAAATGATGATCAGGCTTTGGCAGTTCATATTTCGTAAAAGATAGACAATAAAACGATTTGATCAGTTTGATACTAGCAGTTAAAAACATTTTGCCATTGTAATTTGAAGAGTGGAAGTATCAAGTAAAAAAATATATTTCGGAAGGTTACTTGGAAAGTGAAAAAAAATTGTGAATAGGTAGGAAAGCCGAATAAAAAGAGTGATAAAAATGAGATATGTGTTGGAAGATTTATCAAGTCGTACCAAAATATGATATTTAGACAGACAAGTAAACATTTATTTTCACAGAAGTGTATAAAGAAAACTATAAACATTGATATAACTTTTTATTATAATTTATTAATGAAAACCCTACCTTATATTACCCCTTGTTATTAATATTAACGCACCGTTCAACGTTCACCTTATACGAACTGCAACGCAATAAATAAAAAGAGTAAATGACGTTTATAATTTTTAAGGCGCCTAAATATTTTATAGAGTTGTTTATCACTGTTGCTCGTTCGTTGTTCTGCGGAGGACGATGTTATCAAAGTTCAGTAATGTTCTCTTTTAACAAACAAACAAACATTTACTGAAGTGAAAATCTTATTTTGTGCGTCAGATACATGTCAACTTGCCATTCGTGTATGTATATACTTCCATATGTGTATGTATGTACAGATGATTGTATAGAAGATGTTTATATGACCCAGAAGAAAGCAAAACACAGGTCCTTTGTTTTTTGCCAGATTTTGCACTGGTCACATGTGATGCACATTCACTTTAGCAAATTTATTCCTCTAAAAAATGCCCACATGCATTTACAAGGTTGTGTACGAGCAAGCCTTTGCTCGTTTTGCACATAGGCTAGGTGCAACACTTGAAGCTTGTATGATTGTTAGAAAACGGCCAAATGATAAACATACAAAACCAACTAGATCGTTGCATGTATGGCATGCATTTAAAAACCACACCACTCCAATGCCTTGTTCACCAAAACATCATGCAGCTTATATGTGTGTTTAGGAGAGGACAAGTGCTTTGAGATGAATATAAATTGATGTATTACTAAGCGTGCGAGCAATATAGATTCGTACACACGCACGCACATATATGTATGAATATATATATATACACACATATGTATGTGTATATAGGATACACACACATATATACATACACATGCATAAAACATAGTCTAGTTTTCACTGTTTTTTATGCCGATCTTCAGTAGGATCAAACTAGGGCATACCTTCTTATTGTTTAGATCGTCCGGTTTTTAGAGAAAAATTTTGTTTTCGCGTCCTATTTTTGTTTGTTGTGTTGAAATGATGTTTTTTTTTGATAATGTTTCTATCCATAAGATGTAATTTATTTGATTTATTTATTTTTGTATTTTTCTAACAAAACCATCCACTAATAATAACTATTTAATG
The DNA here is from genome assembly GCF_000326865.2 of Helobdella robusta. Taxonomy (NCBI): domain Eukaryota; kingdom Metazoa; phylum Annelida; class Clitellata; order Rhynchobdellida; family Glossiphoniidae; genus Helobdella; species Helobdella robusta. The sequence goes on from NW_008703571.1 coordinate 1,549,634, forward strand.
TTTTATTCGTTTTATTATAGTTGATATTAATTAAGTTCATATTAATGTTTTCTTACAAAATAATCCTTTTTTTATTGTTGTCTAACGTAGTTTCGCAAGAAATGCATTTGCGATTCTTTTTTCAAACTATAAAATTCTCATTCAAATTTTCTTTATATTCAAACCAGAAATAATTTTCTTATTTTTCGCAAATTGCATCCTCGTGAGTATATCTCTCTTTTTATTAGTTTTTCTTTTTGGTTGCGTTTGAAAATCCCTCCTCTAATTCTACAAATACAATCAGTGATATTCAGTCATACGTTGTGCAGATTTAGTTTTTTTTATATAAAAAAAAATGTTTTTTTAAAGATGAGACAAAGTAACGAACAGTCTCTATGTGCGAATAAATGCTAATTTTTCTGTTGTAATTGTTCTTAAGTTTAACTCGGCTTATTCTTTCACGCTGAGTTCTTATAAAACATCTGATATATGTTGATGTAGTTTATTGTGAATTGATGTTTCTTTTATTCAGTTTTTTTTCATATTACGCAATGTTTCAATAGCTAATAACTTCTATTAATTTAAGTGAGATTTGCTGAAATTTCAATGAAAAATCCTTGCAGATCGTTCCTGTCAACCTTCACTATCTTACTCTCTCCTTTTAGTTACATTCGCTTAATAAATTATCGGTCACAATCATTCATTCGTCTTTCAATGCCGTAACGTTGTTTACAATCAGTTGTAAGATGTCCTATTAATCTATCAAAGCACTCCATTGTCTTATTGTTTGTGCATCTGCACGCCATATGACATGCATAATAAGTAACAAATAACACCCGACGCTCACGTACGCACGCAGGCATGCGACGAACATAACTCGCACACAGTACACAAACATTTCAATTGGTGTATATATAACACTGTAAGTTTGCTCGATTTTATCACTTCGATGTTTCTGCTGCTCTCGTTGATCATATTTATTTGTGAGTCTCTCTCTCTCTCTCCTCTCCCTCCCTCCCTCTCTCTTTCGTTCGACGGAGCTTTTTATTAGACGGTTGAACTTTATAAGTGATAAATTTATAGTTATAAAAAGTAGAAGAACTAATAAATAAGTGAGTGAAGTATCAATTGAATGAAGATCTCATCTATATTTTCGTGCGTTATTCATACGATTTTAATTATATCTAGCTAGATTGTTGTTATTCAATGAATGTTTGAAAAGTTCTCTAGTTTTAATAGAATATCGTTTAATCAAACAGTTTTTTATGACTTTTTGTTGAAGCCAAAAATGTACTATATATATAAAAATTATGTGGACTACTAGCGAACATGTTCAACAGCGTTCCACGAAAGCAACAACTACCACAACAACAACAGTTGCAACATTTTAATCAGGAACTGTACGAGCCGTCGTCGGAAATTTATACTAATAATAACAACAACAACAATAATAATAATAATAATAGTACAAACTTTGACACTTTGAAACATCCACAATGTGAAATAGACACTGCCATTGCTAATGTTAACAATTTGCCAACTCCTATCGGTCAACAAACAGATCAGCAACTAACATATCAGCAACAACAACTTCAACATTTAACTAAAGATCAATTAAGAAAACATTTTTTGCAGCAGTTTCAAAATAACGTAAAACACTCTCAGCCCAGTCACCATAATTATCATAATTTCAAGAAAAAACACACCAGCAACCATTATCAACAGCTGCTAACTAGCTACGTATACCAACAAGACTACGCTCAGCAACAGCAGCAACAACAACAACATTCTCTACATCATCAACAACAACAACAACATTCTCGTCAGCATCACCATTTTCAACAACAACTACCTGAAAATCCGTCACCCACACAAGATCTCAAGTTACTCTACAGCAAATTAAAGATAGAACAGCCTGATAGACAGCAACAACAAGAGCAACGCAAACGACATCATAAACAAAAACAGCAGAACGACATGGGTCTCCAAGAAATCGACTACGCCGTCAACACCCACAACGAAATTAACAAACAACACCACCACAGTAGCGACTACAGCCAACACTTTATTTATCAGCAGCAGCAGCCACAACATCAGCTGCAACAACAGCCCACACCTTGCGGCACTCCCAACAGCAGCAGCAGTTGCAGTAACAGCAGCGGCAGCAACATGCTCAATGAAAAATGTCCTCCTCTTCCATCTTTGACCCCCATCTCTCTGACGGGTTCGCCGCCCCCAGAACCGCCCAGGGTCACTCAAATTGCGCGCAGTCACGTCATCAAAAAACATTCCAACGAAGATTTGTGCGTCATCTGCGGCGACAAGGCGTCTGGTTACCACTACAATACACTCAGCTGTGAGGGATGTAAAGGTTAGATAGCGGGTGATGGTGATGACGATGATTGTGATTAAGATGATGGTGATTGAGACGATGGCGATAATGATGGTGGTGGTATCATCATTTTACTTTGAGAACATTTGTCGTTATGTATCAGCAACATTATAAAATTACGTGTCTAGCTAATAATGATGATGTTTCCATGAGTAAGATCATCATTGGTGGCTTGTTTTTTTGATGTTGATACTTCATTTTCGTTGCCATGCTAATTTGTTTTTTTATGATATGGTTACTTGTTATCATTAGTTTCACTATATCATCTGCATTTCCGCATTCAATTATGCTGTGCGTGTTAGGGTCTCATTGTCATCATCATATGTATTCTGTACATCTTTTCTGTACATCATAATCGTCTTCGTCGTCGTCATCGTGTTTTTCATCATTATTATCGTCACTGCCTCGTCCTATTGCCACAATAACCACAACAATAACAACGTGGTCCTCCGCACAGATGTGCATTCGAACATCTGAAAATAATTTATCTACTTCCAAGTTCTCTACCACTCTGTTGTTACTTGCTATTACTACTACTGCTGCTGCTACTACTTTTTTGCTGCTATTTTTACTACTACTACTACTACTACTACTACTACTACTACTACTACTACTACTACTACTACTACTACTGCAGTTTATATTTTTATTTTTAGTAGGGCCGTTGTCTGAGACCATGGTCGTCATCGTCGTCATAGTCATTTTCACAATTTTCAACATCATCACGTTCATCATCTCATTTACTATCATTTCAACAACGTTTTTGAAATCATTATTAATGCCATCACCATCATCGTCACCATTATCACCGTCACCATCATCATCGGGAGACATGTTTGTTGTTAAACGATTTTTAACTCTGATTAATTTGTATAATTTTTCATCGACATCTTGCTTATTTTTTTGATGTTTATATTTTTTAACGTATAAACCAAGCGTCATTGTTACGTCTGTTTCAATACTTATTCGTCTGACCGTTTGTGTGTCTGTATGTGTCTTTGTCTGTTTGTCTGCTTGCTTCTATGTCTGTGTTTCTGTCTGTCTGTGTGTCTGTTTGTGTGTATGTCTGTTTATGTACTTTCCTGTTTGTCAGTCTTCGTCAAACTATGTATGTGTGTCAATGTCATCTTTATGTGACTGCATGCCTGTTGTATATGTGTTTGCTTATCTATGTGTCTGTGTGTGGGTGGGTATGTGTGGGTGTGTGCATGTCTTCACATCCTATATAATTGTGTTTGTATTTATTTCGCACTTGTTCAATATTACTCCGAACCGAACGCCTTCAGGTCGTCATCATCATCGCTGTGGAAATGTCGAGAAAAGTTAAATTTTAATTTCCCTTATATATTATAAGCAGTGTGTGTGTTGTTGTGCGTGTGTGTGTGTGTGTGTGTGTGTGATGTGCGTGTTTATGTATAGAACATGTGTGTTTTTGTACATTGTACGCTGAACTATGCATCTACGTACAAATATAAGGTAGATCACGTAGATATGTTGTTGCGTTTTGTCTAGGTTTAAATGTTAGTAAAGATATGTTCTGTTGGTTCTAACTGTATAGTCATTTATTAACATGCATATGTTTATTGTATACGTGCGTGCGTGTGTGTGTGTGTGTGTGTGTGTGTGTGTGTGTGTGTGTGCACGTTTGTCATCTTACGCATGCGTGATTTTGTTGCCGTCCCAGATGATCGTGATAATGAAGAAGAAGATGATGTTGTAGTTGTTATTGACGACGAAAATAACGTGGATTTAAATACCCACACACGCACGAACACACACGCATATACGTACACACACACACACATACAGACAAATAAACAAACGCAGCAATGTTATTTGTTCTTTTGCCGTGCGCACAGACTTATATATTATTGCTGCTGAATGTGCAACAAACAGCATATGATGCACTCTATTTATTTACTTTCGCTTTCTTTAGATAAACATATGTATGAATATGCAGGTAACTTTGTATGTGTGTAACTATGCATGTGTGTATGTATGTGTTCAATTATATATGTGTGTATGTATGTATTATTTATTATTAATGAAACATTTATAAGCGCTAATTAAAATCAAAAAGTTTTCAAAAGCATGTATGTATATAAGTGTGTGTGTGTGTATGTGTGTATGTTTTTGTGAAACCATGTATGTGCGTATGTATGTGTGTTTATATAGGTTGTTGTTATGAACGCTTGTCTATAGATGATTCAACATTTGATCGACATATAATTTCTCATATCAAGTATTCCGAATTAATATTTTATAGATATATCTATTCGTGTGTGTTTGTATTTTTGAATGAATATATACAATTATTTTTTCTTTTGTCTTTACGCGTGATTCTCTCTCTCTCTCTCTCTCTCTCTCTCTCTCTGTGTGTGTGTATGCGAGAGAGAGAGAGAGAGAGAGAGAGAGAGAATCAGAGAGTGGCTGAGTGTGTGAGAGAAAAAGAGAGAGAGTGTGTGAGAGAGAATGGACCAGTGTGTATGTGTGTGTGGTGTGTGTGTGTGTGTATTTGTTTTGTAGCATGTTTAAAATCCATACAATAATGTGTTTTTCATTTGGATTGGGGTAGTTGGTTGGCTGGCTGGTTGTTTTCTTTAAAAAATTAATTTTTTTTAGAAAAATTTTTATGAATTTTTATTTAAAAAAATTGTATGTTTGCTTTTAAGAAGTTTGTTTGTGCGTATTATAAACTCAGACATTGGCTTCCCTTTATCCTGTTTTTTTCATTCATTTTTGTATTCGTTTATTCAATCTTTCGTTCATTCAATCCATTCATTTATTCATCCATTCACATATTCATCCATTTATTTATTCATCCATTTATTTATTCATCCATTCATTTATCCATCCATTCATTTATTCACTGACTTTTTAATTGATCGCATTGTTGGCTAGACGAAGCGATGATAATGACGTTGAAGAAAATTCAGACGATGATGATGATGGTGACGATGATGATGATGGTGACGATGATGATGGTGACGAAGAAGATGATGATGATGATGATGAGGATTAATGACGTTAATGACCATTAAATATAAAATTTGTAAGCTTAAACTTGTTTGAACAACCGACCAGCATATTTACACATTCACTCCTCCTATTTGCACAGCAATCTCAAGGATCTCAAAGGTAATGTTACACTTCTTGGCCCACACGAATACAAATTTACAACGCAAACACAATCAAACTCATACATTTGTGTTATTTATAGGCAATTAATGTAGGTTAAGTTAATAAGCATCTATACACACACACACTAACATATATATACACATATGGTCTCTACACACCACTCACACACGCACACACACATCTAAAGATACACACATACACACCCACGTATTTACATACACATGCATTTATTATTTAGCATTTATTTATAATTCATGCAAGTGGAGCAAGTATGTTTTTGGCTTTTGGGCCTGGAAACACTGTCTCAAATACATATCCTCACGTACACACACAAACTCGTACGTACATGTATGTGTATATATGTGCATATGTGTGTACGTGTGTTTCTGTGTGCATAGCAACTCGTTTTGTCATAGGTACTTATTTTTAAATTTTACAGATGTGTTATATGTATTGTGTATTTAAAGAGCGTAATTTTATAAGCTGTTGTATAACCATTTGTTTCGGCAATTAGTGTGCGTGTGTGTGTTTTCTTATGAGTTTGTGTAATGTCTTCGTGTGTGAATGTGACGGTATTGTATTTATGAGTGCTTGCTTTTGAGTGTATGTGTGCATGTATGCGTGCGTGCGTGTGTGTGTGTGTTCGTGTGTGTGTGTGACTTTTGTTGTTGGTTAATGCTTGGTGGCGGTTAGATGGTTTGTAATGGTTTTCAAAACTCCAAATAAATGTTTGTCACAACTGCCTTATTTTTCTTTTATGTATACTATTATAACATGGAAAAAAAATATTTTTCTCCATGAACTGTACATACACAATGAAAAACACTACACACACACCCACTTACACATTACATATCTACACACATACACACTACACACACATACACAAATGCACGCACGCACGCACACATATGTGTATGATTTCGATTAATGAATGGATTAATTAATTAATTAATTAATTAATTAATTTCTTGTTTGCGTGCTAGCATGAATACAATTTTATGCGATTTTAACTACGTAAACAACCATGAACAAAACCCAAATAAACATTTACATTTGTGCAATAAAATTCTTTTTACCCAAGTCTCAGACAGACATTGTAATAAATAAAATGCGTTAATAAATTTTTCATTCACTCATTCATTCACCCATTAATTCACTCATTCATTCATTCATTCACTCATTTATTCATTCATTCATTCGTTCATTCATTCATTCATTCACTAAGTCACTCAGTTAATTCATTGTTACTGCGTTTCATCGTTATAAAAAGTAAAAAAAAATTTTTAGGTTAAGAAGACCGGGACGTGCGTTCATACAACGTCGCATGCATGCATGCATGCATGAGTGAATCTGTTACATGATTTTTGAATGAATGAATGAATGAATGAATGAATGAATGAATGAATGAATGAATGAATGAATGAATGAATGGGTGAGTGAGTGAGTGAGTGAGTGAGTGAGTGAGTGAGTGAGTGAGTGAGTGAGTGAGTGAGTGAGTGAGTGAGTGAGTGAGTGAGTGAGTGAGTGTGTGTGTGTGTGTGAATAAACGAATGACTGATTGGATCAATTAGTTGATGAATGAATGATTAACCAAATGAATGATCGAGTTTATACGATGAATGTGTCATTGTGTCTGTTCGGTATGTTGCATGCAAACGTTTCTAAGTTTGCTAGGCAGGTTTTATCGAATTTGAAGACTTCTAATATCATAGAGATATGATAAAACATGATGAAACGATATGTGATGAAAGCTTTAGTAACTCTTATGAATAATTCTAAGCATAAGACAACGCTCCTTGAATCTTAAATTTTTCTTTTTTAAAATGGCCTTTGATATTTTAAAGATTGAACTTTATTTACCATTTTCAATGTTTTTATTTTTCTTTTTTTTATAATTTTACAATGCACTTCTTTTTCTTTATAACATACCACATTTAACACTACATTCAAACATTTAATACAATTAATACATACTTAAGTATCTGTAAAAATACAAAATCGAGATACAATAGAATGTATTACATATAAATACTTTAATCTAAATTTTGTGTGCATGTGTGTGTGTGAGTGCGTCTGTGTTCGTCTGTCTGTCTCTGTGTGTGTATGAGCGTGCATGCGTTTTGTGTGCCTGCATACATCTCAGCTGATATAGTTTGTTATATCAGACTGCTAATAAAAATTTTGTCATTGCCATCATCATCGTCATAATTAGTTTGTTTTTGTCGTCGTCATCTTGCCCGTCAACATTCTCATTATCCTTCGTTTTTTTTTCCAAAGAAAAATGTTTCTCCGTCTTTTAAAAGGAACTGTTTGTCTTGCCGCAGGCCGTCGACTTTTTGAAAAAGAAATTTTTTCTGGTCCCAAAATTTTTCATTTCTTTCAACAAAAATGAAGTTAAGCAAACAAGAAATAAAGATTTAAAAATAGTTCAACTCTTTTTTAAACGTCTTTTAAACATAAACTAAATTTGACTTGTGATAAACCCAGTTTATCTGAGTGTTGATAGACTAGTAGGTTCAACTGTTGGTAAACTTTTTTTGTCATTTGTTTGACCGATTTAAAATGTAAAATGTTTCTCACAACATAAATTTATCATTTCAGTGGAAGGAAAAGCTGCCGAAATTAAGTTCTGATGTTAATTAACAATTTTTTAAAGTAAATTATCTCTAGACTTTTTTAATTATAACAATAATGTTAACGACAATAACAGTATTGTAAGTTGATGATGATGTGTATGTTGATGATGTTTGTGATGATGATGATGACAATGGTGATAATGTTGATGATAATGTTTATGATAATGTTGATGCTAATGATAATGAAATCAACCGCTGTGTCAATCAACATCTTACTGTTATATGATGTGACGTTAATTCGTTATGGAAATCAAACTGATATCTACTGATATAAATACGGTAACAACAGTTACGATTGTGATAATGATGTTTGGATCACTGTTGATTACGATGCTGGTAATGATGATGATAATAATAAGGATGGTAATGGTGATGATGATATTGATGGTAGTGGTGATGATGATAGTGATGGTTATGGTGGTGATGATAGTGATGATGGCTTAGGAGGTGATCTCAATGATGGTGTTTGAATAATGCACCTGGAGATGGGGATAAAAAGATAATGGGTGTATTGAGGGATGGATGGAATGGCCGTCCAAATCCTTCAAAGATTTCGTAACTTCTTTTAAATAGAATAAATGACAAAGATGATGAAGACGATGACGAGGATGACGATTATAATGATGGTTATGTTTTGGTCATATAATGGCGATAATGATGAAGATGATGGGATGATGATGACGACAATGTAGGGGGAATCGAAATTATGTTATTTACAAAAGTGATGCTGATGACGATGATGATCATCACAATTCACATGATGAATGAAATGATGATATAGATGATTATACATCATCACGTAGTTTCATCATTCTTGCAAGAAAGATGAACACAATAAAAGATGGTTTGATGAGTTGAGAAATAGGAGCCATCAACAAAAGAAGCATTTATATAAAACATAACCACAACTACGTAAGCTTAGTAAAAATTCACACTAACAATAATTAAGATGGTTAATTAAATAACTAAGAATTGGCTAATTGAAGGAGTTGAATCAGAAAAAACTTTTTGTGTGATTGTTGAAATAGCATGAAAGTACAAATCTTGTCGCTACATGTATCTACGGCATGCTTCACACTTCGCTCTGAGTGAGCAATTAACTCTATGGTTTTGTTTAAATGAATAATTAACTCTTAATGGGTCGTTTAATAAGTTGAAAAAACTGCAATTTGTAGAATTTGTACGCACGCGCGCGCACCAGAGAGAGAGGGAGAAGAGAGGAGAGAGAGAGAGAGAGAGAGAAAGAAAGAGGGATAGGGAAAAAGAGAGAACTTAAAAACATCTTAGCGTAAGTAGAAACAGCTTAAAGATTAAAGATACTCAACTTGATAAACCATAAACCATCTCACACCCAGCCACTAAATTTAATCAAATGTGTGGTTATAGTATCTGATTGAGCTTTCAAAAACAACTAACTGCATGATAAAAAAAGAACGAACGTATCTTAAAAAGTTTTTTTAATTATAAGTTTAAAATGAATTTAAAAATTTGTTTTTGTTGATTTTTAAATCTCCTCTCCAAGGCCAAAAATTAGACTGCATTGTGCCTGTAAACAACTTTTCAACCAATATGTTCAAGTTATTATGTAGGCCCAAAATCGCAATGAAAGAATGAATAAATGAATGACTCAATCAATCAATCAGTCAATCAATCAATAGATGGATGAATGAATAAATGAATGAATGACTCAATCAATCAGTCAATCAATCAATGATTGGACGAATGAATGAATGAATGAATGAATGAATGAATATGAATATATTGTTTATGAGCACTTGCTCAAAACAGTTCATCACCTCTTAATTAGCTATTTAATCTCACTAAACTTGCTAATTTTTTGATCGTCTGATTGAAGTTTCTGTTTATTAAAAAAAATGTTAACCTTCAAAATTTATTTGAATTGTCTACAAATTTATTTAATTATTCCACTAGTTGTTCATTCGACAATTCAATCAATCATTCAACAACTTATTCAGTTAATTTGTCGATCACTTGATTTGCTAGAAAACAAAAGCTATCACTCAATAAATCATTCATTTAAATAATCAGCACATCGACAAACCAATCAGCCAACATACAAACAAACCAACCAACCAACAAACCAATCAAATCAATCAACCAACCATCTGATCACTCAATCATTCACCAATCACTCAACCAATCACTCAACCAAACAACTAACCAACCAACCGACCACTTAGGTTTCTTCAGGAGGACAATCACCCGCAAACTGCACTACCAATGCAAGTACGGTGGCGACTGCGAGATGGACATGTGGATGAGAAGGAAGTGTCCGGCCTGCCGTCTCAAGAGGTGCAAGCAAGTCGGAATGCGAGAGGAGTGTTAGTACACTGAGATGGGAATTCGGTGGTGGTACGTTTGGATAATGTGAAATGGTAGGTTGTGATAACTTAAATCGACATGTCGGGATAACATGGATTGGGATGTTGAGAAAACTTCGAATGAGGAGATGTGGGGGTAACATGAAATGACTTGTTAGTATAACTTAGGATAAGATATTGAGATGAGATGACATGAATTGGAATAGTTTGGATGCTATCTATGGAATGAGGTGTTGTTAGCGATACACAAACGAAAACCTATTCAGGCCTGCTAACAGAACACCAGTGTATCATACGTAACTCAAAGAGGAAGATGAAGATGAAGAAGAAAGAATTATCAACTAGGTTGGTGGTGATGTGATGACGACGATGGTGACGCTGATAATGACGCCGACGATGATTACGATTGGCGATTATGGCCATTTCGATTTGATGATATTAGCCTCAGTGTTTTGCTATGGATTTGTTGCAGATAATGTACACAAGGCTTTCTATATATTATACTAAGAATTTTAATAGTAACAAATTTTTATGACTATAAGTAAAAAACAAGCCAAAAGATTTTATCATTAACCGATACCAACCAACACCACCAACAATTACAGTTCTGACTCGTCATCGACGCCCTCAACAGCAGCGGCTGCAGCGAACACACCAGCTTTAGCAGCGCTGGCGATCAGCGGCAGCAAAGACGTCCTATCGTTGTTGAGTGAGGATTACAAGGAGCTCATTGAGAGGATTGTTCACCTGCAAGACAAGTACGAACTGCCCAGTAGTGACGACCTCAAATTAGTGACGGTCAGTCGGTGCATGTTTTGTTGGTTGTTGTTGTTGTTGTACTGAAGTTGGAGCTGTTGCTGTTGTTGTTGATGCTGTTGTACTGGAGTTGTTGTTGTTGCTGCTGTTGTTGTTGTAGTTGTTGTTGTTGGATGGCATATATTATATTATTTTATCAGGGTTACATTTTTCTTGGTTTTTATTAGTTGTTTGTTAGATTATTTTTCTGCCCATGTATGTTTTTGTATTTTCTATAACTTATACTTTATGCATTAGAAAACGCAATATACTACCTTCGAGTTTGCCACACTGATGATGATGTATTTTTAAAGTTATTTAATAATGATAGCATTTTGTTGTTAAGTTATTTTGTTGTTGTCATTAATGTCATTGATGTATAATAGCTAGTATGGTGTATACAGTATAGTCGTTAATGTTGTTGATTATGGTTATAAGTTGGCGGTATGGTATATGTAGTATAGTTGTTAATATTGTTGATGTTTTTGCTGTTTTTTTTGGGGGTGTCGTTGATGTTGTTATTTTGTTGTGGTTGTTGTTGATATTAATGTTATTTTGTTGCTGTAGTTAATGACATTAATTGGTTGTGGTTTATTTTGTTTTGTGGTTTGTTGTTTTGGTTCGTTGTTGTTGTTGTTCTGTTGCGACAAGAAAACCATTTCTAGCACTTATTTCTCAGTGCATTTTTGTTGAATAGTGAGGGAGAGAGAGAGAAAGAGAGAGGGGGGAGGGAGAGAAGGAGAAAGGCATGCATTTAAAAAAAATAAATAATTAGATACATGCATTTAAGAGACAGGGAGAGACATGCATTTAAAAAAAATAAATAATTAAATAAAAACGAAAGAAGAGTGCAACAACACGAATAACCAAAAAATTGTATGAGAAAAAAATAAATTAAATTTTCAAGAGTTCATGGTGAGTAAAAGATTTCCCTATGTATAAATATGCGTTGGTTTGTGTGCGTGTACGTTTTTGCGAGTACTTTTCCGAATGTGTGCTTGTTGTGTAGGTACACAAGTCCTTACCAATGCGTGCATTTATGCGTGTGTGTGTATGTGCGTGTTTATATATATATATGTGTGTGTGTGTGTGTGTACGTGTGTGTATGAGCGTGTGTGTGAAGTGAAGTTCTCGTAAAAGTATTCAATCAATCTATCTAGGACAAATATACTCAAGTATTAAAGACAAGAACAATTGATGCTTATTATTATTATTATTGTTATTATAAATGAATAAAAGATCGTTCTCATTATTATTGTTATTATTATTATTATTATTATTATTACTGTTGCGTTTTTTCTATCTGCTTTCATTTATTTTGTTCGCCCGCTTGTTTATTTCTTGATCTCTTTTCATTCTAATGTTTATCCCTTGGACAGCTGAAATAATTTGTAATCACTGATTGTTTGGTATCGTCATCATCGTCGCCACCATCATCCTACTTTGTATCCATCGTCATCATCATCGACGTAACATCATCAGCAACATCATGCGGTAGTAGTAATGATGTTTGTTTTCATCTTTGTTATCATCTTCGTCATAACTTTGCCGTTGTCTCTTTTATCATCATTATCATGATCACCGATCTTTTCGTCTTCATCATCTTTACCATCTTCATCATCTTTACCATCTTCATCATAATCATTCCACTCATCATCAGCATCATCTTTATTTTCTATGTTATCACCCCTATCATCGTCTCCTTATTCATCCTTATCATTCTCATCTTCATCACCATCTTCATCATCGTCTTCATCATCGTCTTCATCATCGTCGTTGTCATCTTCATTATCTGATCGTCGTCATATCAACGTGAACAAACAAACAAACAAGTCCAACACAACGTGTTTGCCTTGTAAGATTGGCCTACTTTCCTCCAATGCAGTCTTCTTACTGCTCTATTTCTTCGCCTATCTTGTTTGTTTTCAAAGTTTTATTCTCTCTCACTCTATTTTTCCTTCACTTTCTTTTTTGATTTATTTCTTTTCTCTCTTTCTCTCTCTCTCTCTCTCTCTCTCTCTCTCTCTCTTTCTTTGCATCTATCTCTTTTTCACTTTTTCATTTTTGCACAAAACGAAATTTTCTATATAGAGGAAAAAAAGAACTTATTATGAGCTTGTTGTATTGGGTGATTGGAGAGATGAATGAAGGATGTATGAATAAATGCGTGGGTAGAGGAATGAATGGATGAATGGATGAATGAATGAATGGATGGATGAATGAAAGAATGAATGGGTGGATGGATGAGCGAATGGATGGATGAATGAGCGTATGAACGGATTGAATTAGAGATTTTTATCTGATTATAAAACATTCAGCTTCTAATTGTATATATTTTTTATTATTTAATTTTTTTATTCTGTTTTTAAAAATTTTTTAATTGCATGCATTTTATTTGGAACTTTGCGAATCGCATTACGCGTAAAAATTAACTAACTATTGTTCATCCATTTTATTCATGTGAAAATAAAAATGAGTGTTGATATATATCTAAGTTTTTGTGTTTGCTTGTGTGTCGGTAAGTATTAGTATCACAATACTATTATTACAATACTACAATACAAATTAATGTTTTGTGATTGGTGTATTGCGAAAATACAATAAAAATACAATACAAATATGTGTATCAATATTTGTGTATTTAAAAAATACAATACCAATTTCTGTATTACTACTTCTGTATCCGAGAAATACAACATGATATGACACACATGCGTATTATGATTGATGTACCACAGAAATACAATACAGACGTGTGTGTATCATCATAAATACACAATACAAAACTATATGCACGTATCTCTCTCACACTCATTGCATTGCATCGTATCGTTTTGAATGGTATCGTATCGAATGGTATCGTATCGTATCTGTCCTGCAACTCGGTTGACGACGAATGCAATACTACTGGCCTTATATATCGCGCAGTTCTACTCTACTCATATTGTTTCTGACCTGTGCCTATGTATCTATCGTTCAAGGATCGTGTTTTTTTTGTGGAAATTTTTATGAACAATTTTTTGTACGCGTTATTTGTATGTATTCATTTGTTTGTTTGTTTTTGTATTAGTATATTTTTAGTTTCGTTGTTTGCGAATTAATTTCCAATTTACTTGCAGGTGAATTTTTTAGCGATTTTTTTCGCTGCTCCCATTATCGATTATGCAGGGTTGGAGGATTCTACACGCGTGCGGTTTTCATTTGTTTTCGTTCCTTCTTAATGCTGTTCTCTTCGTTTGAGTTTATGGTCGATGTTCAGCTGCGCTTGTCCATGCGTTCGTCCGTTTTTTAATTTCTTCCTTCACTCATTCGTTCGTTCGCTCGCTCATTCGTTCGTTTATTCATTATTTGTTCGTTCGTTTGTTCAGTCATTCGTTCGTTTTCTCATTAATTCTTTAATTCCTTCACTCGAAATGCCATCGTTTCATTGCTTGTTGTTTGTTTGTCCGTACGTTGTTGTCAAGCAGTGTTAGTGTACGTGCAGTTTCTATTTTCTATTTATTCATCAACTTAGTTTTCTATTTTTTTTTGGTATTCATTCATTCACTCATTCGTTCGTTCGTTCGTCCGTTATTTAATTGAATGAACGTAGCATAGCATTTATTGTTTACAGTTAATGACAGGGGATTATCTTCTTTTGTTTCAATTCAGTCAACTGTGTGCAATTATGACGTCATCGTCAGCGTAAACTAAACAACTACTGTTTTAGCAACTGGCTGCTAGACCGCCGACAACATATATAACGAGAATATCGCAGATAATTATGATGATTGATCGTTGTAATCATCATAACCATCACCCTCGTCATAACTATCATCATCACCATTACCATCATCGTCATCATCATTCTCATTATGGTTATGACAACCAAAGCAGTCCTGATTGTGATATCATCACTATCACTATATTCTAGTTTTTATATTCTGGAAATACGATACGTGGAAGCAAAATGAATTTTAATGGAAATTTTTAGGACATTTACCAGACAGAATTTGTTAAAAGTATAAAAACTACATTTTATAACATTTTTTGATCTTGACACATACTCAGATCTCATGTCAGTGAAAGCGAAACAATCTCAACACATGCACCGAATAAACATTCATTCTTTTTATCTCCTTCTTTTCATCTTTCCATCATGTTCTCTCATATTTTTCTACATTCTCTCTCCTTCTCATGCTGCTTTTAATTCATTTGTTTCATCTTTCTATCATTCAGTGTTCACGTCGCATGCATGGGTGGGTGCATTTTGCTTGCTTTTATCACATTTTTTTCGCCTCTTTCTCTATTTTTCTCTTTCGTTCACTCTCTCTCTCTCTCTCTCTCTCTCTCTCTCTCTCTCTCTCTCTCTCTTTCACTCTCTCTCTTTCTGAAATTTCAGATTTTTATAGCAGTTATATAATAACAATTATTATTTTATTATGATGTTATTATTCGTTATTTTATTTGACATATTTTTATTTTAAATAATTTTTTTATTTTTGTAAAAAAAATATTCTTTTAAATTAGATTTGTTATGCTTTTATTGTCAAAGAACGATTACTTATTTTTTAGAAAATTTGTCAAATGAAAAAATTTTTTTTTTCGGCCTCTTCCAAGGAACCGATATTAATTAAATCATTCTTCACCTATTTTTTTAAATAAATTAATAAATTAATTAAATAAATAAACTGAATTAATTTTTATTTCATTTATTATTTTCATACTATTAAAATCGTCATTTTTTATGGTTATCATTTAACGTTGCGTTCTTATTCTTATTAATCTTTTTCTTCGTATTCTCTCATCATTATTAGTAATGTTGTTATTGATGTTTTTTGTTGTTGTTGTTTGTTGTTGTTGTTGTTGTTGCTGTCATTATTGTTAATTGCTTTACGGTTAGCAAGGGTTCTATTCATTGTGTTGGTAGTATTAGAATGAGAAATGGTGATTGCTGTTGCAGTAAAATGTTAGTGTTGTTCTCTACGTTGTACTCTACAGCTTTTATCGATGTTGTTGTTGCTGTTGTTTTTGATGTTGTTGAAAGCAAACAATGCTGTAATTGTTGTTGTTGTTGTTGCCGATGATGATGTCGTTTCTTTTTTTGTTGTTGTTAATGTCATTTCTTTTTTGTTGTTGTTGTTGGTTGTTGTTGTTAATTTCGCTACTGATGTGACTTTAATGGGTGCAACTTGATGACACTTGTGTGAATGTATTAGTGCTGAATCTACCAGTTATCTAATGTAAGAATTTATGAGGTTATGAGGTTGGTGATGAAGAATATAGTGATGAAGCCGACGACGATGAAGATGACTAGACATTTGTGGTGAAAATGGTTAAAAAAAATGGTGATAAAAACCCCAATAGGATGACAACATGTAGATAAAATGTTGATGATATGATATTGGCAAGAATGATGATGAAAATGTCATTAAAATGACAATTCGTAGATAAAGTTTGATGAGAAAGATGATTAAAAAGAGTTATGAAAGGATGGAATGACGTGTTGATGTATCGACAATTGACATATTGTACATTTGTTCGTACAAACAAATGTTCTTTCACTATTGATCAGTAGACAAACAATGTCAAATAAATATGCTCTGAAGTTGTTTTATTTTATTTTATTTTAATTTTTTGAAAAAATTTTTTTTGGCAAACATCGATAACTTAAATGTGTAATGCGTAGAGGATATGTGTGTAAATATTTGTGCTATGTGCGTGTGTGCCACTGTGCATGTGTCTTTGTGTGTGTGTGTGTGTGTGTGTGTGTGTGTGTGTGTGTGTGTGTGTGTGTGTGTGTGTGTGTGTGTGTGTGTCTGTGTGTGTATATGTGCCTTCGATTGCTTAGATGATTGTATGTGTTTCAAGGTTGAGAATTTTAGGAATAAAAATGTTTAATGTCTTTCAAATTTTAATACTAGCTTACGGGAATTGTTGTTAACTTATCAAGGACTTCTACTTGCAATGAATTCTCAGTCAGACTGCATTAAATAAAGACTAAGTAAAATAAACAAGCAAATGACAGGTAGATAAACAGCTCTTTGAAACAAACATTCATGTTAACTTAAATAAATCTTCAGCATCAGCGTTAAGAGTTAAACTATAGTTACCTGAATAAAGGATAACTCTATTTTTATAAACCTTGCACACACACACACACACACACACACACACACACACACACACACACACACACATATATATATATATATATACACTCACATAGATGTCTTTTTAGCATGTTTTTCCACGTTTTTTAACAACTTTATTTGTTCATTCTTGGTCAATATTTACGTTCATGAAAAAGCTGACACTTATAATAGGGTTGATGATAGATTTCGATACATGCAATGATACAGTGATAGTAATTGTTACGATGATAGAGTTAGATACAATATTTCTGACGATGATAGCACGAACGAATGTTCTTAATAGATGAATATATCATAAATGATACATTAGATAGCTCTTTTTTGCTTACCTGCTGCTTATGTCTACAGTGTTTGTATCTTTCCAGGTTGTATACATGGATGGGTACATTCTACAAATGGATCGTAAAACTTTTTACATGAATGAGTTTAAATGCCTAAACAGCATTATATGAAAAAGGGACTAGGTGTCTGTGCGTCTGTCTGTGTGTCTGTCTGTGTGTCTGTTTGAGTGTCTGTCTGAGTGTCTGTCTGTGTGTCTGTCTGTGTGTCTGTTTGTGTGTCTGTCTGTGTGTCTTTTGTGTGTTTGTTTATCTCCCCTTTCACAAGCATGATTTATTTCTTGGTTATAAATTGGGAATAAATAAAAACATAAATATAATTAAATATAAGTATATGTATAAATGCATTAGATATAAAGTACTGATGCATCGCAGCTTACGCGACGGCTGGAGCGACGACGACGATTACTTGCGTTTCCGTCTTTTTTTCATGCTGCCCTACTTTTCTATTTTTATTTTTGTTTTCATTTTATTATTTTTCTTTTTCTTCTTCATCGTCTTCGTCTTCATCGTCTTTGTTGTTTGCCTATTTCTTAGCAGACTCTTGCTGTAAGAAGAAACAGACGTCAACAGACGTCATCGTCATCATCCTTCTCATCGTCTTCGTCTTCATCGTCATCAAGGGTTTTTTACTTATCATTTCACAGTCGCTATTATTGTAATGTCATTCCGTCATCATCATTACCTTTGATTAGTTAGTTGTCAATTTGTTGTTAATATTGTCGCCATGTTATCATTATTTTATTGTAATTTTTTTCATCATTTTGATCATTCATTTGCCAATATAACTGTCTTCTTTAATAATTTCTTGCCATCACCATCATCATCGTCGTTGTCGTCGTCGTCACCATGATTACTATTTTCACTCACAATTCTACTAATTACGACTATTTTTCTCGCCATTACATCATTTTTTTCATCACCGTGTCATTCATCATCATATTATTTTAAAATTTCACAACGGATATACCTATTATATTTACCGATCTATATTTCTGAAATGCACTGTCATCCACATAAATAAATATAATATATAATATAATAGAATATAGCATAATATAATATAATATAGCATAATATAATATAATGTATTTTAGTAATTATAAATCTTTTGCTATGCACGCCAAAGCGCACAGTTTAAAATTGATTCATCATCGCTATCTAACATCCGTTGCGTCTGGACGCTAGCTTCAGGCGCCTCTGAAGCAATACTACTATTTTGGACGTTTTCTTTGATATTTATTATATCATTAGAGTTGTTTTTTGTTGTTTTGTTGTTGTTGTTGTTTATTTGTTGTTGTTGTTGGTTTGGTTTTTGCTGATTTTGTTGTTGATTCTCTTGTCGTTACATCTTATTTGGGTCATAGTTAATCACCATCGCATTTCTTATATCACCATCGTCTAGTTAATAATGATCATTTCGAATCATCATTTTCATACTTTTCGACATCATCAGCGGCACAACATCCTCATCACAGCTACCATCATCACCACAATATCATCATAACCAACCAATTGTCATCATCATCATCATCGTCATCATCACAACTACCATCATCACCATCATCACCCTTACGTACAACAGCACGAAAAAATGCAACAATCGAAAACGGAAGAGGAATTGAGCGACGCCATCTTTGTTTACATGGTCGAGATGGCCATCTTGGTGACGAGGCTGATTGTCGAATTCGCCAAGAACCTGCCTGGCTTCCGAGGCCTGCTTAAGGAAGACCAAATCATACTACTCAAGGTTCGTAGGTAATATTTGTAATGATGATGCTGATGATGATAGTGGGGACGATGATGATAACGATGATGATGGTACAGGTGATGATGATGATGATGATGACGATAACGATAATAATGGTGCAGGCAATAGTAATGATGGTGATAATGATGATGATACTGCTGATGGTGCAGGTGATGATGATAGTGATGATGATGCTGCTGCTGATGGTGCAGGTGATGATGATGATGATGGTGATGATGATGGTGATGATGATGATGTGGAGAGTGATGGTAATGATGATGGCGATAATGATAATATTCTTAGTAGTTATAATGATGTTATCCAAATTATAGCTGATGTCTGCGTTATTTCTACATCATTCAACTGATTTATTTTCCCAATTGAAATTTTTTCTTGAGGACTGCTGAAACGCAAATGCGTTTATATAAAATAATCAATCACGAACGATAACTTTTACGTTAGCAGTGCGTTCACATAACGCCAGGATTAGTTTGGCTACGTTGACATTTTAATGAATCTGTGGGTATAATCGTATACAAGCTCGCGTTGGTAAGATGGAAAATATTCATACATTTGAGATATTTAGATGCGTCTGTATTAAAACGAATGAAGATTGAGTCATTATTATTAAATGTCTATTACTTCTTGTTTGTTCATTTGCTCTTGGTTGTTTTATTTTGTTCGTTTGTTCGGTTGTTCGCTTGTTTGTTTTTTTGTTTGTTTGTTTGTTTGTTTGTTTGTTTGTTTGTTTGTTTGTTTGTTTGTTTGTTTGTTTGTTTGTTTGTTTGTTTGTTTGTTGAACGTGCCATAGTTGTAATGTTGTTTACGTTATGAAATATATTTTATACATGGCTTCGTTTATTTTTGTCGTTCTAAGAAGTTGTTGATATGTGGCGAGTGAACGAGAACATTGTAGAACGTAACGACATAATGTGGCTGGCTGGCTTGTCGTTGATGGTGGCTCGTGTTCTAGTGGTCGTGTTTTTAACTACACTTTCGACGTGCCGTCGTGGTTGCGATTCGTTCGTTTTTATGGTGAAGTTGATTATGATGATGACTGAGATGATGATGGTGAGAATGATGATTGAGGGGATGTTATGACGTTCGAAATTTTTCTAGTCTTCACAAATAAATGCATTAACACAAAAATATTATCTATTTAATTAGATTTCTTATGCGATCTACTTTATTTATTCATTGATGTTTGTTTGTTCGTTCGTTCGTTTGTTTGTTCGTTCATTTGTTTGTTTGTTTATGCATCTCCACACACAGATATAAATTTACTTTTACTCATCACTTCGCTTTCCCGTGACATTTTTCCGCCTAATCTTTATTCCTCACAAATCAAGAGGCGTTTTTTTTCAATATTTATTTATCATTATTATTTTTACTTTTTTAAAATAGATTTAGGTCAACATTTTTATTTTCTATTTCATCTTTCTCTCCCAAAACTTATTAGTTAAAACATCGCCGTTGTCAAAGAGATTAAACAGAAAAACAAATATAACCGAAGCTCAAACATTTTGTGTGCTATGCACACACGCACACGCACGTACACACACGCACGTACACTCGCCACACACGGTGTACGAAGGCGCATACGTATTTTTTGCTTCGAGTGAAACTATGCTAGTGCAAAAAGGCAAATGTATCCACAGCATCACATAGGTAGGTGCGCATTGTCTGCTTGTTGCATAGGCCTGGTGTATTTACTCATCTGCTGGCTATAAATACAACAACAACAACAACAACATTCAACGAGTAACAGATGGTATAACAGGTTTTCATTGGATCGTCGGCAACATCTAAGGGTCGTCGTTGTTATTGTTGTTTGTGCTATTTTGTTTCTCATTTTTACCTCTATATTAATATCATGAACAGGCTTGTCTACATACTATCATATCCTGCATACATACTTCCTACTCACATGTATGTGTGTGTGTGTTATATGTTTGTGTGTGTGTGTGTATGTTATGTGTGTGTGTGTATGTTATCAGCTGCCCTACCCATGTCTGACAGATCATCCAACCAAAAATTGTTGACCTACCTGCTGAATATATTATAGTTATATACTCATTTGAATGAAGGTGAGATGTAATCGTGAGAAATTTCTAGAAACCTTCGCTGTAGTACCCGGCTTTGAATGCAAGGATATTCCAAGAAGATTGTCGGATCATTTTGTAGCTGTCCCCGATGAATCTTCTTATGTACCTTTCCTCTACTGTTAACATCCTACATATTTAAAATGGCGTTTTAGCGTGTGTATGCATATTTTGAACAGGACATTTAGCGACGTATATTCAATTTCAATAATTCTCTTGCTCGTTTTTATTGCTTCTCGTAGCGAAACATTGAAATCTGACTTTGAATTAATCAGATGAA
The DNA here is from genome assembly GCF_000326865.2 of Helobdella robusta. Classification (NCBI taxonomy): domain Eukaryota; kingdom Metazoa; phylum Annelida; class Clitellata; order Rhynchobdellida; family Glossiphoniidae; genus Helobdella; species Helobdella robusta. The sequence goes on from NW_008703571.1 coordinate 1,571,526, forward strand.
TCTTATTAATCGATTCAGGTCATCAAACTTACTGTTCATCACTCATTCGCTCACTCACTCACTCACTCATTCACTCATTCATTCATTCACCTACTCTGGTTATGTTGTGTCTTATGTCATGTTATGTTGTCATATTGTGAAGCCCATATTTTAAATTATAAAAAAGGACCTGGTTTTTTTTTCAGAATAATTTTTTGACGCGTTTATATCACGCCAACACTCTCATATTATTGTGTAGATATTTCGGTAACAAAAAATTTCATTATTTTAGCAGCCCGTCAATCGGTATGTTTATTTTTGCGTTCGTTGTTTAGGCTTGTTCAGTTAGAGTACAGTTGAGATGTTTATGCTAAAAATAACTGCAACAAAAAGATCTATTTGTGAGAAAGTTTTTTAATTTTAGAAAAGTAACATGCACACAAACACACACACAAAAACACGCCCACACACACACACATACACAATTACACGCCAACACGCACGCACGCGCGCACACACATCTGTGGATATACATTCATAAATGCGTATTCTATTTTGAAAATAGCAACATAAAGTAATTCAGTTACTTGAAGAAAAATTTTAATTATTTCAATTCCCCTCTCTTTCAAAAATTTTATCTAATAAGTACTTTTCAATTAATCAAACAGGTAAACTCATTGAAGGCATCTCAATAAGTTTAATGACAAGCCTTCAAATAACAGAGTAATGCAATTAATTATAATTGAAACAGGAAAAAAAATATCTTCAATGACTCTTAGATTTATTTTCTATTGATAAAAAAAATTTCTCAGAATAAATGATGTTATTATTTACAAGGAAAGCACTTAGTGATGAAAATATGTGTCGATTGCATGATATAAACGTTTCACGCACTCACATCCACACTCACTCCACACATACATGCAAACAAACAAACAAACATACAAACAAACAAACAAACATAAATGTACATGTACATAAATACATACATACACACACACACACTCACAAACACACACACACAAACAAACAAACAAGCAAGCAAACATGACATTCTGAAGAATTACAATTCAATATTTAACGATAGATATGGTAAAACACTTTAATGTGTTTTCAATAAATTGAGTATTATCGTTCATATATTAATATTTTTAAATAAAATAATAAAACAAAACATTAGTATAAATATACATGTACATTGTATATAAATATATTATGTATAATAAATAACTTTAAGCCTTAACTTGATAAGTGTCGCTTCCAATTAAAAGATACTTGAATCGAATTACTAGTAAGATATGACCTGCTTGATAATTATGACTTGTTATCCTAGGCCTACATATGGCCTGCTTGATAGTGTAATGGTTAAGATGCCTGGCATTGCTAGTGCAGTGGCTAGGATCAACTGCAAGGAGATTCCCAACTGTCGTGTTGTGATTCTATTTTTGAGAAGTTCTAAGGACAGAATTGTAGAAAAATATTTTACGTTCAGATGAGCCTGATATACTTGTCGTTTTAATTGTTTCTAGTGTATGTATATAGTGTGTATATGTGTATATATTTAGCTGTTAAATATGGTTTTATATTTTTTCATTAATTACTTTCTATATTTATTTGAAAATAATTAAATGCATCTTCACTTGCTTTCATATTTTTTTGGCGAAACAATTTTTTTTCCATGAACTTTTTAGGAAATTAATCATCTTCCTTCATTATCTATCCATCAACTCAACTTAAAACTTTGTAAAAACGTGTTCTAGTCATTGTTTTAATTGTCAGTTTTGTAAATATTACGTAATTATTATTGTAATTGTCTTCGTTGTCTTTGTTGTCGTAATTGTCTTTGTTGTCTTTGTTGTCGTCATTTCTCATCAAAGTCTTCATCTTTTCTATCATCACATTCGTTATTATCCTTACATCATCATCATCATCAACATCGTAGCCCTGGAATTTTCCGTTATCATCATCATCAACAACAACATCATCGTCTTCTTTATCATCATTGGTCGTTTTAGTCATGACATTTCTTCTAACTATCTACATTATCATTGTTATCATCTTCGTCATCATCGTCATCATCGTCGTCATCGTCGTCGTCACAATCATCTTCATCTTCGTAATCATCATCAGTTTTCAATAATTTGCGTAATAATTATCTCGTTTTCAACGCGAGATAAATTAATTAATTAGATAGAATATTTAGTTTTAATTATTAATTAATTAATTGGTAATCAAATAGAATATTTAATTAAAATAATTAATTAATTACAGCCTCATGGGATTCATTTGCATAACACGTGTTAAATCATTATTATCAGTTATTATTGATGGCTCTCTAACCACCATAAACAAACACCTGTGTTGTACTTGTACGTTACTTCACGCTTTGTTACTTCGTGTGTAGTTCAACTGCAACATAACAACACATTTTCATTAGAAATATTAGTTTCATATCGCATGAGGTAGCATTCATTTTAATTAATTAATTGTCCATTCATTCATTCATTCATTCATTCATTCATTCATTCATTCATTCATTCATTCATACATACATACATACATACATATATACATTCATACATTCATTTTTACATACATACATACATACAAACAAACAAACAGACAGACAGACAGACAGACAAACAAACATATGCTCATATAATGTGGACCAATTGAACATTTTTCGACACAGTGTGTTCGAATACTTTCCATATATTTGCTCGCCTGTTATACAATGATGTGAATATTGTGCATATAGTTTACGCGCCCGCACGTACGTAACGTACACGCATGTTTCTGCCTTAGCAGTACACGCACGCACACACATACAAGTGCACGTACACAAGCGTACACAAGCGAACTCTTCTGCAGGCTTCTTCTTCAGAAGTGATGATGTTGAGGACAGCCAGAAGGTACGATCCTGAGACGAACTCCATCGTGTTCGCCCACGGAACCCTCTTCACTCCTGACAGCATGATTCTGGGCGGCCTCAAGGAAATCATCGGCAAGATGTTCGAGTTTTCCAAGTCCATGAATCAACTCCTCGTCGACAATACAGAGTACGCCCTGCTCATCGCCATTTCCATATTTGCAGGTTGGTTGGCTGGCTGGCTGGCTTGCTGGTTGTTTGGTTGGCTGGCTGGTTGATTGATTGATTGATTGGTTGGTTGGCTAGTTGATTGATTTGCGGTTTACCTCAACTTAATCAACTGACCTTAATTAAAACATGCTCCAACGTGAAACCTCTGCAGAGCGACCAGGCCTAACGCAGCCTGAACTCGTCTTGAAACTACAGGAAGTCTACCTGGATGTACTGGTCAGCTACGTGGAGAAGAGGAGGACCTCGCAGAAAAACTACCTCGCCAGACTACTCATGAAGCTGGTCAACTTGAGGTCATTGGGTCACGATCACAGTTTGACCTTGTACAATTTGACCTTGAAGAAGGGCAATCTGCCACCCCTCTTGACTGAGTACTTTGATATATATGATGAAAAATAAATAAATTAATAATTTAATTATTTATTAATTTATTAATTTATATGATATACTGGTTTGATGGAATTTGATGGGTTGGTTGAATTGAGTTTATCGATTGACAGATCAATCGATAAATTATTATTAAATTATTATTAATAATAATAATTTAATAATTATAATAAATTATTATTAAATTTATTTAAAAGCATTCGTGAACTGATTTGCATCAATCCACTTCACTTCTCTTAACTTGCACTTCATGCGTCTTTTTAGTTTTGTATATAGATACGATGATGACAATAATGCATATGTACAAATGATATATATAATAAATATATTATTAATATGTATATAAAATATATATGTATGTATATATTAATATTAGTTTTTTCAGTTTTGTTTTTGTTTTTAAATTGTTCTTATTAAAGCATGCTCCCCATCCCGTGTGTGTGTGTGTGTGTGTGTTTCTCTCTGTGTGTGTGTGTGTGTGTATGTGTGTGCGTGCGTGCGTGTGCGTGTGTTTAGATTTTTGTTGGAGGGTTTCACATTTGCTTGTCTATGATGGCGAAAATTATAAAACACACGGACACATACTTCAAGCTTCACAGACACACGCATACACTTTCGTACGTACGTGCGAACATTGTTGATATTTATATATATGTATTATATATATATATATATATATGTATATATATATATATACATATATGTTGGTAATAGACCATAATTTTTACAATATTCTATAAATTCTACCGAATATATATTTGTGTGTGTGTATGTATGTGTGTGTGTGTATGTATGTATGTTTACGCGCGCACACACACACACACACAAGATCACACAAACCGCAGTAATATTTGTACATATCTTAAATTTAGGTTACGTAACGCGTTCGTCGGTGTTAATATATCAAACTTAGTGTGATGATTTTTTGTATGCTGATGTTGACATGTGCTATGATGATTATTGAAGTAATGGCAATGGTGAAAAAGAAGATGATGATGATGAGAATTATGATAATAATGGCGATGAAGATGATTGGGCTGGTATTGATCCTTGTGGAGATGATTATAGTGACCTTGTTTCAACTTGTTATTATTCTTATTATTGTTGTTGTTGTTGTTGTTATTATTATTTTTATTATTATATTACGGATTTTTAAATTTGTTTCATGGACTCTGTAATTTTCCACTGCGTTGTCGGTAGGTTGTTGTTATTGCTTTCACTTTAATAATATTAGTGGCGTCGTTGTTTTTGTTTTTGTTGCTTCGATTGTTGTTAATGTTATTAGTATTATTGTTATTTTTGTTGACGGTATTGTTGTTTATTGTTGC
>NW_008703571.1:1581319-1602450 GCF_000326865.2 Helobdella robusta
ATTAAACTATAGCTGATGATTATAACTATATAAATATATACTGTATATACAATTTATTTGTCGTTGTATGTGTGTGTGTGTGTGTGTGTCTGTGTGTTTGTGTGTGATTTTAATTTGCCTAATTATGTTTATATAATCGTTTACATTTATGTATACTGTATGTGTGTACGTATGTATGTTTGTGTGTGTGTATGTATGTATACTTTGTGTCTGCGTTTATATATAAATAATACAATACATTTATTTATTTGTTCATCTCTGATCTGATCATTTCATTCTTAAGATTTTTATTATGTTTTTTTTTCAATTTGGTTGACGGTTCTCAATGTAACATTGAATAAACCTGTCAATATTTTATTATTATTATTATTATTATTATTATTTCTATTATAAGGTTAGACTGTGTGTGGTTTTGATTGGTTGTGATTGATGGTGTGGTGAAGATGGTTTGAAACGAACTGACCTACATTTATCGGCTTGAATACATAATGACCCAAGCTGGTTGACGTGGATGCAAAATGACCTAGATTTGTTGACCTAAATACGGAGAGTGGTGGACGATAGGACTGCCCCGTGTTTGTATGTATGGTCATTGAAAGATTTCATTTTGTGGTGGTGATCAAGCCAGTAGTAGTAAAATTTTGATTGCTATTCTTTCTTAAAATAGACAAATGAATAAATTAATATATAAATAAAATTTGTATTTATTCATAGTCTTTTTCAATATTACATAAATTTAATAGTGACAAAAATTCATTTTATATTGAAAATATTACGGGTGATATGGTTACTGAATTAATTTGTTTCATGTTTAATACATAGAAGGGACCGATTAAGTATCGCTATGTATCGCCGTTCTGGTAATATCTAAGGATTGTTTCATCATCATATCTTAATCATCGTCGTCATCATCTTGGCAATGATGATCTCACTGATCTTTGTTTTATTGTCGTTGTAATTATTATAACACTTTCTTTATCATCGTCGTCGTCTTCATCATCGTCTTAAACATCATCTTAGTTATCATCATAATCTCATAAATCTGTTGTGGTTATTTTCATAACACGAAATAATCAATATTCAATATTATCTTCATCGTCGTCATCATTCTGTTTTCTAATTATCGTTTAAACTCGCCTATGAATAAGTGAGTGTGTGAGCGAGTGAGTGAGTAATTATAGTTATAATAATAATAATAATAAATGTTATTATTTATTTGTCACATAAATTGAACCGTAGCAGGTTTGGTTTAGACTGCATTTTTATTGGTCGTGAAATATGCGATGGTAAACATGTCTGGGTCTACATTATATACATATATATATATAGAATGTATGTATGTATGTATATATTATATTTACTTATATATATTTATATATATTCCTTTTATATTTTAAATATATATATATATATTAATTGGAAATTATTTAATTAAAAACTCCTAATTAATGAATATTATGTAGAAGTTTAATAAAAAAAATTTCTAAAAATTTAAATGTACGAGTTCTCTTTTTCTATTTATCGTTATCAGGGTAATAGTAATAATAATAATAATTATTATTGTTATTATTATTATTAATCATTTGGATGATGTAATGTAATGTTGTTTAAGCTGATGATGATGATGATGCTGACTGATGACGATAACGCCTAAACTTTAATGATGACGTCATGAAAATAGCAATGACGTCATGATGATGCGGTGATGGCAATGATGACAATGCTGGTGATTAAACTTATTTGCGATGTTAATTGTGGGGGTTTGGGTGATGATGTCATAATCTTTTATTTATACCTCATGTACATAGGTAATGCTGGTGATGTAAAGATGATGACGACGACGATGATGAAGATGTTTTTCTCTTACTTCAACCATTTCGCACAAATTTTGAATTTATAAATATAAATCTGTAAATTAATTATTTAATTTTTTCCACTTCGTTGAATTTTTTCAACTTCATTTCCTTTATTGTACTTTTTCCGGCATAATCTCTCTTCCATCTTTCACTCTCTTTTCTCTCTCATTCTCTTCTCTCTCCTTTATCTTTTTCTACAATTTGAATTTCATCATAATAGAATCTGTTCAACTCCATGTGATAATCATCGGCGTCATCGTGTAAATGAATCTGTAATAAATAGAATTGTTATCATTAACGTCCTTACATTTGCTGTAAAAAAATATTAATCATCATTATTATTTTAATTATTATTTCGGTAATAATAAATGACGTTTGCTTAAGGGTGTTTAGTTTGTTTTTTGTTTAAATATAATATAATATTTAAAAGAGATTTTTACAACTCGTCTGCTTTTTATTTTTTTAATTCTCAATAAATAAATAAATAAATAAATACGTTTTGACTGAATAAGTAACTGTTAAAACCAGTAAATGAGAAATATGAATACGTAAATAAATGGAGGTGTTGAGGAAAATAATAATTATGCAAATTTACAAGAAATTTAACATGTATTAAACGACTGATTAGTATTAGTTGAGTTCAATTAGAGTTCCATAACAATATAATGATAATAATGATAAAATAAATATTACTATTACTGCTAACGGTAGTAGTAGTTGTAGTAAAAGTAGTAGTAGAAGAAACACAAGTTTAAATGCCTATGATATCAAAAATTGCAATAACTCTGACGTGAATAACATTCAACACAACCAAGTTTAATTGAATAAATTAATTTAAGCATGACAACAATCGATCGATATTATCATTTATAGATGTATGTGGAGTTTTTTTTCAAAAAAAAGAATGGATGTAACATTTTTTTTTACATCACACCGAAATTAATAATAAATGATTTCTACGAATCTTGAAGATTAGTGAAAATGTCTAATACTCATGTGAAAAATAATAAAATAGAATCAATCATACAAGCGCCTCCTCCCAATTTGACGTCAATCATGTGTAAAAATAAATCTCAGGCAGCTGGCCGTCTTCAACTGAGGTGCCATTGTTGTTTCCGGCATTGTAAAAAAATTGGAAAGTCGTTTTTCCCGCGACGACCTTGCGAACCCCCTTGGCCCCGTAATATGAATCAGGTCCCTGGATGGTGGCACAAGCTGTGTAGCTTACGTTTGGGGAAATCTCAATAGGCTCCTTGAACATCACCTTGATTGTTTCTGTGTTGCCCTGGCTGGAGTAAACGACGTCATTTTCTCCACAAACTGATCTGAAATCAGAGTGCATCAGCTGAATATTTGCAAAGTACTTTGCGCTTGAATGTATGGAGCCGTACAATCCAAAACCGACGACGTAAATTTTCCTGCTAACCATGAATCTGATTCTGTCAGTGTGACCACTGTAGCCCCATCTCTTTTCCACCTTGCCAAACCTGCACACGCATTCCTCCTTGCTGACAACGCAACAACGAGCTGCATCTGAAAATCTAATGGACGGTCGTGGTTTGGCTGTGAAATACAAAAAAATCTGCACAACTTCTTTATCTGAAAGGAGATTAGACTGAGCTGGCCCTGATGCAAATTCCTCAATAGACATCAGAGGAAATCTTATGAAGTTGAGAGCCTTGTCTAAAACTCGTCTCTGGTTCTCTGCTGTAGCAGTTAAGTTATTTCTGGAACATTCTGCCTGGGCCCACCTGATGACAGCAGAGTACAAATTTGATTCTCTGATCTCCAACGAATCTCTCTGCAGAACAATGCAGAGTGTTTCAAGATCAATTTCAGTGAAACTATCTGCTGCAACTGCTTCTAGTGTTGAATGATCGATGACTTCCAGGCACATTGTGGCCAGTTGGGGTTCATCAAACAGTCTCGCTTGTGCTAACAACATGCATGCATTGTCTCCATTCAAGTTTGATTTCAAGTAATCTACACATGCAAACTCCAACAAACTTGCAGCATACTTTTTTGCTGCATACAACGTGGCCATAACTGTTTCTGGGCATAGAGTAACTTGATCAGTGTAGAAGAATCTCAATAAATTTAAGAAGGCTGCTGGTTCTATATCAGTTATTTCGATGGTGAGGTTATCATCTGCTGGGTGAGCTAACTGGCCGTTGAACATGGCATCAAATACAGAACTACTGATGGAGAGAACGAACTTGTGAGCTGGTATGGTGATGTTTTTTTGACTGGTTTCCTTCCCATCATTTGTCATGATGAAATGAACATCAGCCATCAATTCATTGTTGAACATGAAACTCATTCGTTCTTTGATAGATGACTTTGTACACTGCCAATTCCTGTCAAAATCTAAGTATGACTTGACACGTTTCAACTCCGTATTACTTCGACTGCTGCAATTTGTTTCTTTCAAAAGGTCAGCACTTTTTTGCTCTTCCTCTGGGTGATTTGTTTTTCTTGAATGCTTTTCATTGACTTTTTTGACGCTGTCTGAAGTGTAACCAATGCAGTAAGCAGGAGTGAATATTTCATCACTATCGACCATGTTTCTTGGAGATTCTGTTTCTGTTGAGTATTTGCTTGTTTTACTGTGCTTCCTTTCTTTTTTAAGCGAACTCCTTTCTGATAAAATGCATTTGTCTTCCTTGCTGTCGTCATTGTCTTTTTGCTTTTCGCTTATACTACTCTTATTTTTCTTAAAATTGCTCTGCCTCTTGTTGGAGAAGGATTCAGCTGTGAGAGATTCAAAGCATAACTCAGGATCGGAAAGTGATTTAACAATTCGACTTTTTAATGAATTTGAAAGCAGACTTGTGCTGTCTTTGACGTCATTATTGTTGCTGGCGTTGGCGGCCACCACGCTGTGGTCTGAAACCGAACTACTAATCAACTTTTTGTCCTCTTGTGGTTGAGGTGTTTCGGTTGACTTCAAAGAGCAGCTCTCTTCATCGCTTTCTTTCATTTTAGAAGATTCGTCTGAACTCTCCATGCTTTCTCCCGCTTCACAAAATACTCATAAAAATTGGAAAGCAAAACTTTTGAAACAAACACGAAACGAACGTTACGAAATAAAATTAAACAACAACTAAAATAAGACTTAAATAAAAAGTTTAAAAATCAATGTTCTATGTTCATAAAAGTGACAGAAAATGAAAATTGGGTTAACATTTTAAACATTTTAAACAAATATTACAATATAATAAACATTTTGACATATCAAACTTTTAAAAGTTTGTTTAGAAAATCAATTTAGCTGCTCTTTGATAGCGATAACCAGTTTTTTACTTAAAGAAAAAACGATTTTTTTTGTATTTGCTATTATATCTGATTTAAATGTCAAGATGGTTTTGAAAGAAGATCAAGAGAGGGTACTAAAAATATTGAAGGAAACGATTGCACTGCTCTGCAAGAATGGTTTGAATTACATATCCGATCTGAAGATCGAAGGTTTGATAGGGGTTACAATCGACAAGTCCGAGATATTTCTTGTCAATCTCAATGAATGCATAACATACGATAACCATAATAATAACGTTAAACTGCAGCAACAACAGTCCAACGACGATGGCAATGGTGGTCACACCTTCATAAAAACTGACACTAATCATATTGTTAATGATACCTACAGCTCCTCTGTTGTTCGCTGTGAAAGGTTGCTAACTTCACATTCACATGAAGACAACGATCAACCGAATGAAGAAATTATAAAAGATATTAAAATTGAAATAAACTGTGATTCAGACAATTCACGTTATGAAGATCTTGATTTATCTGACCCCAACATCATGGTGGAAGCTAACGTTAACAACGATTCAGTCATTGCCAAGTTGAACAACGATAAAAATTCTTCAGGCATTTCTTCACCCTTACATTTAAATGAAAATACATGGCTGAAAGTTCATCCTGTTCGAACAAAAAATCAAATAATGAAACACACTTCTCAATCATACAGGGTAGGTTGCTCAACTAATCATTAAGTTATTCTAAGCAATTCAGACTTTAATTTACAAACTATCTATAATTTATTTTATGGTATTAGTATATGCATATATTCATATTGCATGTTTATATTTTACAGATACATATAATGTTCATTTCAGATCAACAACTCTTACAACAAAAACGGCAGACCGATGTGCCACTCATTGCAATATTGTCCGACAGAGAACACCGTGCCCACCACAGATCATTACATCGTACAGCAACACCCAAGAAGAACTGACTTCTCATCGCTATCTTCATCATCTCTCATTGATGATAAGCTAAGAAGTCACCCGGTGGTCTGCAACATGTGTGGCAAGAGATTCCCAAGAAAATTATTTCTACAGGCTCATATGAGTACACAGCATGGTCTGCCTAAACCATTTAAATGTGGCAAGTGTGGCAAGGGGTATGCATATAAACAGCAACTGAACAAGCACTTACTGCAGTGTTCATTTAACATTCAACCAGATAGGACGTAGAATTTTTCTTTTTTAATATTTTTATATTCATTTTCTCAAAATGTTTAATCGTATTTAAATAACAAGGTTGATTCAATTGTAATATAGAATTTTTTTAATTTGTATTTTTTTTTAAATTTTCATAATTTTTGTTGAGGTTGACAGTGATGTTTTTAGTTTTTCAAAAATTTATTTAATGTTGTATTTGTTGTTTGTTGGTTTAACATTGCATATTTTTGATCTCAGCTGATATGTACAGTTACGATTTTTAACGGTTTTTTAGAACACTACTATTGTTTTTTCCATATAAAATGCAATTAATTTAATTGTTTTAACTGAATTTATCACAATAAGAAATATGAATAATGTTTATTATCTTTATTATATTGATAAATCGATAAATATGACATGAAAATCATGAATTTCAAAAAGCTTTCATGACAACGTAATTGATGTAACTGATGTAAAACATGGAATAAGACTAGCAAAATCAAACTGGCCACATAAATTGTGAAATTACACACGAAGTAGATAATAATTATTTTACTGTAAAAACATCAATATCATAACTATTTATAAATTAATTACATAATTAAATAGAATATTCATTAATTAGATTTCAAAAATGACAAGATTGCTGTCTGAATAAAACAAATTAAATAAAGTTTCTGAAAGCAAAACGGCGCCACAAGTCAAATTGCCATCAGCAGTTATACACACAAACGAAATTATGTTCTATAAGTTATAAATCGTTAGTTATATTTGGATATAATAAAACCAAAGTTAGTTATCGACGATTCGAGTTGAAATATGGCATAGTTTTGAGTAGCAATGTCTAACAATGAAATTAAAATATGAGTATGCACGCAGGCAGAAGCAAGAAAAAATGCACAAGGTTAAGTTCCTATTTATTCTAGGGGTAATATTTTTCTTTCTTCAAATGTTTCTATTTAATACATGTTCTACGTTTTATTCCACCGTTTCAATTCTCATTCCTTGCAGATAAATGATAGCTTGTTCTGCTTTTCACCTCCATGATTGCACATTTTTCCACAATATATTCTCCACATGTATATTCAATCATTCCTTAAGTGTCCATTAAATGTCAATCTTACTCTTTCTGATGCATCTATCCGCATACGTTCAACTTTTAGTATTTTATTACCATATACCACTGTACTGTTTAATCAGTCTACTGGCTGTCCGCGTCAAAATTTTGCCTAGACCCTTTTACGTAATATCTGCCAAAAAAGTAATTGTGCGCAAGTTAATCCTGTAATGACAACCGATATATAAATAATCGAATTGAATAATTTAAGATAAATATGTGATTAAATGATGATTTGGAAGTTGGAGTATTTGGTTTGACTTTTCAGGCGAATAATTAGTGTTGCAGGGTTAGAAAATTGTGCATAAAATACGTCACTTGACGCGTAAATGCGTATATATCTGTTACCGGTAACCACATGAAGATGAAGAACATGATTGAAAAATAATAATATTAAATAATAATAATAATAAACAATAATAAACAATAATATTAAAATTATTTGATTAACTTACACATCGAAAAAATTAGAAATGATTGAGTAGTGGTAGAAGTGGTAGAGTAGGAATTTAAAGGCTGATGTTTTTCACCTGCATTTTCACTGATGCTGGAAGAATCATGTTCTATTGTCAGTGCACAGAACCTCTGGGCACTTGATCATTATCTTGGTCACCAATTTCTCTATGTAGACTTTCAGCCTTCTGTTCTCTTCTGCTAATTCTGCCGTAGATTTTTTGAGAAATTGGATTTTAAAACGGTCAAATTCGCATGAGCGTGCATAATAAATGTAAACTTGAAATATAAATAAATTGGTAGATGGGTGGATGGATGGGTATAAAGATGAAATCACAAAATGATCTGAAAAGGGGTTAGTAGTAAATAAGGTGATAATGTTCATCATTACTACAATGATAGTGATGGTGGTAAATGGTGAAAAACTCAACAGAAACAACACACCATTCGTCATAATGTTGAGGTCGTTTGCACTGTTTCGCCACTCTATCAATTCCTGTTCTATATCTAAATTTTTTTAAATTTTATATTTAAAATCTGAAAATCTAGATTATATTTATTGATAGATTTAGTTATATATAATTAGTATTAAGTCAGTATATTGTCATTTACTTCTCTATGTATCAGTCTCTAACTGACTGTCCCTCATATGTAGATAATTATTTCAAGTTAAGAAACCCAATTTTACATGTTACTACAATTAAAATACTCTGATCTAGGTGATACATTTTATATCAATTTATTTTAGGAAAAACTTTTTAGACGATCGTTAAATATATAATATAATCGACTGAAATACATCGAAAGGAAGATTGAAAAATTAAATAGAAAATTAAGCAACGCTAAAAATGCGTGATTTCCCTAAACAACTGTATATCTGATGATCTGAATCGTACATATATATATATATATATACAAACTTTTCTTTTTGAGTGTCTGTTCATTTTTCATAGGAAATATCTGTATAACTGGAGGATGGGCAGGTTTCAGCTTGGCTACATTGTTGTTGTTGTTGTTGCCTACGTTGCTGTTGTTGTATGCTGTTGCCTGTCCAACTAGGAGAGATTATTTTTTAAGAATTACTTTATTAAAATATTTATTATTCATTGTATTATGTTCAAAATGTTATTTGGCTTTTAACTCTAAACTAAATTTAGAAGAAATAATCCTAAATTTTTACGAAACATTTTATTCAAATAGGAAGAAGCAAAATAATTAATAAAAATTTTATTTAATGTGTTGTTTATATAAGAAAGAGTAAAAATTAACGAATTAATCAAATTTCCACATGACTACCATTAAGTGTTGAGGCATTTTTCATATAGTTGCCTTCCATGCCAATATGACTGCTAAAGAACGTGCTGTTTCCAGTTTTGTTACTAGCACTATTGATGCTCGACAGGTCAGTCATACTTCTGCAGCTACTGATCGGAGCAAAGATGTTCAGTCTCTTCATTTTATGTACCATTTCTGGTGAGCCGATATTTGGATACTTTTGCTTTGTTTTGTGCTCTTTATTCCAGCTTTCAGCTCTTTTAACAGTAGCATCATTATGGGTGCAATCATTATCATAATCATCTCTGAATGTGAAGGTCAAGGTTGAATTAGATTTGCCTCCGGTTTGGGTTTCTATAGTGATCACACCCTCACCTACCCTCCAAGGTTTTGTGGTGCACAAAATTTTTGAAGAACTTACATACTCCAGGGAGCTTAAAATATTTGACCCGCAAACAAACAAACCAATTATATCTTCTTTTCTTTCACCCAGATTTTTTCCTCTAATGATGATTTTTGTTCCACCAATTATCATGCCAGTGTTGGGCGATATGCCAGAAATATCAGGCAACTTCGAATGTTTATCAGTGTAAGAATCAGCTTCCTCTGAATGTTCATGAATGGTGTTTATGTACAACTGACTACCATCATTATAACGTGTTGAATCTTGAGCAAATTTTAAGTTCTGTGAAGTCAAAGCCATTGAATTGTCATTTGAATCATTGAAATCTTCATTCAGAGTCCATGAACTGCCACGTGATTGAAAATCATTCGACCCGATGTTGTAGAGGGTGTTGGTTTTGTTGTTGGATAAATCAAGGCATGAGCTTGTGGTTTTAAGGCTGGAAGTTTTGTTCAGGTTCCCTTGTCTGTTGTTAAATCCATGCTTTCTGGTAAACAAATAAAAAATATTGAGTAACATAAAATACTTTGAAATAATTCACAATACACGTATATATCAATTTAGTAGAATAATCTGTAACATAAAGAATATATAATGTTGACAAAACAACACACCACAACCCACCTCATCATTCTTGGTGAGCCTGTAATGGATGCAAGTGTTTTCTTCAATCCAGAGAATGGTCCCTTCTTGAAAACTGGGGCATTGACGTTTTCATTGTTTCCAAATACTTTTATTTCAGGAGCAATAGAAGTGATACACTTTGATATCCACACTTCATAATGTATCTCAGCCGAAGGCTTCGAGCATTTTTTGTGTGGCTGCAGGGGTTTGATGACTTCTTTATCTGTTCTTATACTACCCAATGTCTCCAAAGGTATAATTAATTGCCCAAAAAATTCTTTTTCTTTTTTTTCTGTAGCCACTAGCTGAAGAGGCAATTTGGGGTTTTCGACAAGTCTGTGTGAAAATACAAATAAACTTCAACTAAAAATTAAATTTATGCGTATTACAAAAAAGCAAAAAAATATATTCAATCAAAAAATACAGTCAAGGCATCTTACAAGATGGACTCAGTGTTGAACTGTGGAGAGCCATTTGGATCTTCTACCAAATCTGTTCTGTACTTGACATTGCCAATCGATATTATCACACAGTACTTCAGGCCTTCAAGCATTGATAGTTTTAAAAAGTTTTTGCAATAGTTTTTTTAACAAGATAATTAATAATTATTAATATAATGTTATATTAAACTTTAAGTTAGATTATAGTAATTAATATGGGACAACCTCTTTTGCTGGGCTTAATATTCCTGACACTGTAAACTAAAAAATAAAATAAATACAATTTTTACAACACAATTTAACTGTTAATTTGAAAAACATAGATTGGATCATACATTATATTTAACTTTGAAATTTTATTTTATCATCAATCAATGTTAAATTAATTATAATTCAAGCTTTTTGAATTAATAATAATACAATCTTTGTTACGTGAAATAAAGTACAAAAAGCAGTAAAAATAGTAATAATAACCTATGACAGAAACTTCAGTGGGGAAAATATTTTTGTACATTTTTTATTTTTTCAAATTATTTATTTGAAATAAAAACTATTTAACTACGCTACTTGTCTAGGTCATCTAGGAGATTAATAAAAATTAAAAGTTTTATTTTAATCTTTGTGTATTATATTTTTGACAAGGTACTATTATTGTACAATCAACAGTTTCTAATCTTTCTAAAATCTAAAACTAAACTAAATCTAAAATCTAACTTTTACTAAAGTAAAGTTTAGCTAAAGTAGAGATAAATAATTAATAATATTATAATAAAAAAAATAAATACACCCTGAAGCACATATTATTACTTCTAATTTTAATTTAAGATATTAAAAAAATTAATTTATTAATTTTTTTTTAAAATAAGAATAAAATTAAAGAATAAGTCCAGAAAAATTAAATTAGTAATTAAAAACCACAAACAAACAATATTTTTAGAACATCAAAATATTTCTTAAATTAAAAAAGAATTAATTTTCGAAACTCGAGAAAAAAAATGTTGATCGTAATTTTTCTCGTTTCCGAAGGTAGGTGCAGCAACTGATTAGGTACGTCAGTAAAGGTGCTTCAGATTCCAAGGTGATATTTTTTGGATTAATTAATAAAATTTAAATGCATATATATATATATATATATATATATATATATATATATTAACCATATATGTAGAATTTAACTAAATAAATTATATTTTTATATCCAAATATATATTTATTAACAAATTTTGTTAGGCTTTTACATACATAAGAGATTTATTCTAACTATATGGTCTAAACGAAGATACTTCTCAAAATTACAATTGCATTCACAACGTTAGTCAACCACACATACAATACAATTCAATACCTTTATTTTCAATAGAAACTTTTTATCTGGAATTCCCTTTTTACCTTTTTTACTTAAACTCAGCTATCAAGTTATGGCGAGTGCCAAATAACACGTGCCTATTTTAGAAGTTTGTGGACTGTTTAAATGGAAATACGGAAAAACAGATTGATTGGATTGATGGATTAGATGTGGTGGTAGTTTAAATTTTGTACAAATAGCAGTTACCAACAACAGCCAAAGCAAAACCGTAAATATTTACTGAGATGTTTTCGATGTGTAGCAGCCCGGCTAGCTCAGTCGGTAGAGCATGAGACTCTTAATCTCAGGGTCGTGGGTTCGAGCCCCACGTTGGGCGTAATTTTTAGATGCAGAGGCGATGTAATACATGCATACAAACTGATTAACGAAAAGAATCATTACCAGATTCCGCCTTTTACCAGATTCTTCCAATTAGAGGCTAGAGGAAGACAACAAAGTCATAGATACGAGCTTTTTACGAGGTCAGTTGGAAAAATCGAGCAAAAATTTTTTAGCAGCAGGGTGGTAAATACCTGAAATCAGCTAAATGACGGCAGGGTTTCCGCTGAATCCATCAACAGTTTCATGTTCAAGCTTGGAGATCTGGGATATCAGGACAATTAATTAGAACCATCATGCTTCTCACAACGACATAAGTCTACGGATCAACTATGAACCCCTCTTTTTATGTTGTTTTGTGTTATGTGATATTTTCAACCGCTAAAATTATTGAAATAGTAGTAGTAGTAGTGGTAGTAGTAGTAGTGGTAGTGAAGTATTTGGATGAATATTTTAGTTTATAAAATTACAAAAACCGAAGTAGGTGGTGCAAATTATTCATCACATTACATCATCACATCACAATCTGTTAAGCATTACCATCATCTTCATCGTATTTGATATATTTTCAGAAAAAGATACATTTAATAGGTGAGATAGTGAATGAGTGAGTGGGGGCTGTGTGAGATGAGAAGAAATACAATACAATATGCTGATCGTGAGCTGAAGTTATTCCTTCCCATACTATTCCTTCATGGAGTATGTATTGCTTCTTGCAACTTTGTGTATGGATATGTCTATATACATATAGAAAGATTTATGTGTGCGCGCGTGTGTGCGTGTGTATGTTATGTGCCCGTAATACATCCAACGCAACATAGCAATTCTTATGATGAATAATGCATTAATTTTGATACACACACAACAACAACAACAATTTCAATTTCCTTCTTATATCAAATATGAAAACAATTTCATTCTTATATCAAATATGAAAACAACAGTCAAAGCGTGCAAAAAGTTGTGCAGTTGTTACAATAGCAGCTGCAACTCATTAAACACATTTATTAATAAACTAAACAACAACTTCTACATTATAGATGCTTTATAAAATACAGTTGGTGTTGTTGTCGGTGCTAAAATTAGCCTCCTTGCTGTAAGTTTTGGGCAAATGTTTCATCACAGTTTTCATCCTCATCTTCCTCATCTTCATCTCATATTTTTCTCTTTAAGCTTGCTTATTGTTGCTTCTACGCTGTTTCTCTTTCTTCTTGTTTACGAGCGTTCGCTTGCATCTCAACAACTTCCTCCACCTCAGTCGGATTAATTCTATCACTTCTGTTTCTCGTTTTTTGAAAATATTCGATAAAATATAACAAAAATAATGGTTCGTATTCAAAATTTTAATGATTTTTAAAGTTTTATTACGGTTGTTAAGTAAGATAAGTTGTTTAATATCAAATTCATTCATTGGAATAATTATAAATAATAATAAAAAACAGGAGGAATAACATTAAAAATAATAGATGAATCGTAATTTTTCTTCATACATTTTCACATTTGTCTCATTTAACTCAAATCCATTAAACTTAAAACACTCCAACAGGCTGAGATCAAGTTAAGCGATGCCCAAACAAAAGGTTGTTCGGAAATAATTTTGAAACTTTCAATTAAGATATTTAATAAATAATAAAACATAATAAGATGACTAAACCTAACCTCGTAAAAAAAACTTTTAATGAATGAATTCATTCATATTAATAATAGAAAATTAAATGGTTGAAAGATAGTGACCGGTTCGAATGCGAAGTGATCCCAGCGCTCTAATTTTAGGAAAAATGTTGATGCTCCTTCAATCACACCGAAATGTTAATTACCAATAATGCATTGAAAACACTTTTATAACGGATGTTCATAAATTAATTCTACAACAATAATAAACTGTAAGGTGGATAAATTTTAATTTTTCAACATTTTTAACAAAATTATAAAAGCGTTTATATACTCGAAGTTTTACAATTCAGAAGTTATTACATTTGTGTATTCACTTAGGAGTAATTGATCTGCAAGTTTTAATGTGGAAAACGATAAAAAAAAATTAAAAATTACTTTTCTAAATGCCTTCAGCTGCCAAAGATGCCTTCAAAGCTTTCGACAAAAAAAACGAAGACCAAATTAAGGTTGGTTGGTCAAAT
The DNA here is from genome assembly GCF_000326865.2 of Helobdella robusta. Classification (NCBI taxonomy): domain Eukaryota; kingdom Metazoa; phylum Annelida; class Clitellata; order Rhynchobdellida; family Glossiphoniidae; genus Helobdella; species Helobdella robusta. The sequence goes on from NW_008703571.1 coordinate 1,595,758, forward strand.
TTTATAAACGGGTGAAGTAGGCAGAAAACTTTGTCGTAAAATATTTTTGAAAAATTTTGAAAGTAAAAATAAAATTTACGAAAAATTTAATTTTTATAAAAATTTCAAAATTTATATGCTAGTAAATTTGAAAAAATATTTTCCGCTGCTGCAAGGTTGGTGACATCGAGTCAGCCATGAAGAGGTTGGGACACAACATCAAACCTGATTGGCTGGAAAAAATCGAACACACCATCGATTCGGAAGGTGAGAATATGAAGAAATTTTTAGTTTTCTTTGTTGAATGGTGGGTGAATTATCAAAAAGTGGGTACATTGTCCAATGGCGGGTGCATTGTTCAGTGGTGAATTGTTGAGAAGGTAAATTAATAAGATCGTTTGCTGGTTGTTGAATAAAATGGCAGGCATAAAATATTTTCCCCATGTGCTGTTTCGATCTTAATTTAAATAATCAAATATGGAATTTCATCGAAGTTTATTTTATCGTAGGAATACAAAAAGATTAAAGTATGAGTTAGGGTTAGTTTGAAAAAACTATTGAATGAGTTGTCGTCGACGAATTTACAATGATATATTGCTAGAAAGTTAGATTTACGATTTTTCCTTGAAAGAAAAAGATGTATGGACAAGCGGTTGATGTTGGCTGAAGGGATTAAATAATAAATTGTTTATTAAATTAAAAAACCAAAAACCAACACGCCAATAAAAATTATACTAAAAATTAATTTTGCTTACAAACCATCCAAGGAACCGGCTACATCCAATTCGAAGAATTCTGTAACATCGTCCTGAAGAAAATGAGAGATGATGAAGACGAGAGAGAGTTGAGGGAGATGTTCAAGTCACTGGACAAGGAAAAGAGAGGGGAGGTCAACACGAACGAATTAAGGTCAGGCTTGTTTGGGGCATTAGAGATTTCATTCCTTTGTTGTGTTGAAATAAACTGTTTCGACAACGATATCGTCTTGAAAAAATAATACCGACTCGAATAAAATTGACAAAGCTGTTAAATTAAAACTGAATTAAACTTATGAAAAACTATACCGACTTGAATGAAATCGATACTTCTCTGTACCGACGGTTTTTCTGACAGTGCGATAAATTAGATACACAAATGTACAGTACTTCTACTTGGTACGTAGTACTCAAAATGTAATTTCGTATTAAACTTTTCCGGCCAGATGGATCTTGAAGAACCTCGGAGACGACTTAACAGAAGCCGACATTGACGACATGATTGCCGATGTCGACACAGACGGCAGTGGATGGGTCGACTATAACGGTGAGAGGGGTGTTCAAGTTGATGAAAAAAAATGTTTTTTCAATTCCACAGCAAATTTTATTCACAAATTATCTATAATTTGTCATTGATATAGGTGGCGCTAGTGCATATTTATCAGGGTTGTTAACAATACCCATCAAAAGTTGTATGGTATCACTTATACTGGCTTTAAAATGTCGATAACTGCCAATGCCAAAATCGACACTCATTTTTTGAAGTACAACCGGTAATACTGATACCAATACTTTGAAATATTTTAAATTTTAAACGGTGCTATATAAAAAGAGAAAACAAATATTTCATTTATATTAATACGTGCCACATGAAAATGACCTGTAACGATAAATTGTTTCATTCAGCGGAAACTTAAGATAAAAAACATGCAAAAGACTGCGAAACCTCATTTCGAGTCCCAAATTTATCAACTAGAAAACGCGCTTAAAATTAAAAATTAAAATCGTTCATAAAAAATAGCATCGGTATAGATTATCAAATTTTTTCTGCCTCGAATGTATTGGAGATATCCAATTTGATACTTGACTTCAAAAGTTGCTGACACCAAATCCGATTTTGGAAATGTACCATGTAAACAATATAACCGATACTCTGATTCTAACAACCCTGATCTATATAGCACCGATGTGTGGTTGGTTGATAATGCTAATTTTTTGTAACTACCGATTTACAAAAATAATTGTCTCATTTACAATTATCGAACAGAAATTGAAATATAGCTATACCCTTATTTTTAACTGGTCTAGAGTTTGATCAATTCTTTCAGTTCAATGATTTCAAAAAATAATAATCAGACCAAACCCTGATTGGAAATTATTTCTTGTGATAAATTAACGCAATATATTAATTAAATATTTAATTGATACATTTTATGAAAAGTATTAAGGAATAATTAATATTTAATAATATCTATATTTTTTAAACTCCCATATACCCTAACAACAATGACGACGATGACGATGATGACGACGACGATAAATTAATAAATAACAATTTTAACATTTAGAATTCTGTAAATTGATGACTTCTGACTGATGTGTGCTCCCTTTAGAATCTAACAATTACGTAGGTAACATTATTATCATCATCATTTTTATTATCATTATCACCTCCATCACCATCATTATCGTTGTTATCATTTCGATCGTTATCATCATCGTCACACATTCCCATGTTATTACGCTCGTTATCTTTTGTCCTCAAAATAATTAGCTCCTAAACTCAAAATCCTTCCCAAAATTTTAGCAATAAAAACACGTAGGTAGTAATCAAAAGATGTGAGGATACAAACATAAAATTGATACTACTACTACTACTACTACTACTACTACTACTACTACTACTACTACTACTACTACTACTATTGTTATATTGCTAGTACTGTTTATAACCGGCTACTAAAACCAACACAACCTTTACTACTAAACATTATATAGGTTATTATGTAATATTTTTTGATTATAATTTATTACAAAAATAATTTGAGTAATCTTTTCTTACCTAATAGTAATAGCAGGCATCATTTTTATCAATATTATTCTGTTTTTAGCTACACCGTTATCATCTTCATCATCATCCTTTTCATCTTCATCATCATCACCATTATCATCATCATCATCATCATCACCACCTTTTGAGGCAGTAATTCAATTAGGACTAACATTATAAATATAAATAACAATTAATTTATAAATAATAACAGCCAAACTAGTAGCACCAATAATTAACAATAATTACTTTATTATTATTATTCTTTAATGATAACTTTTTCGCCATAGTAAAAATAAATTCTTATAAACATATTATGCCAAACTTTTTTTTTCAAATTATCGTTAAAATAAACAATTTTATCACCCCTAAGTAAAAATTATGATACTAATAACATTATTAATATAATCATTTTAACTATATATATATAATAATTATAATAACATTAACGTAAGAAGTTCAGCGGCGGGCCCAGATTTTTTTTTTGGGGGGGGAGAGGGGGTCTGTATATAATTTTAAACGGGGGAAAGTTTCAAAATTTTAAGTAACGTCTTTTTTCCTAATTTCCGTTTTGGTGGATGGAATGATTTGGGAGGAATTTGGAGGATTTTGAAAGATTTTGGATGATTATAATTAAGAAAGTTAAGTTGATGGTCCTTTGTTAAACAGATTAAACAAATCTTAAAAAAAATTTTCTTCCATGGCCTGATGGGTGGGATGTAGCCCTGGATCTACCTTCTGGACCCGCCCCTGTAACTACTATATCATTATTATTAGTATTGCGATTCAATTATGACTTGTAATCATTGCAGAATTCGCGAAGCTAATGACATCGGATGACTGATTGATTTGTCCACTTTCAATTTTATTGCAAATGATTCAGTAATAATGATTATTAATTATTTTTCCGAATAATTGTTTCTAATTAATCAATTATTTAATTAATTATCCTTCAAATAAAATATGGGTATATAAAATTTTAAAAGACGCATATATGTAACTCAAAACGAAATACCAGCGTGTAGGAAAAATCAAATAAGCATACTTAGCCGGTATCAATTGTTAAAATGATCACATTTTTAATTCTTATAAACGATAGAAATATGAAAAATTAAATATCCATTTAACGTAATATCATAATTTTATCGATAAAATTACGAATTAAATATATTTATTTAACGTAATTTCATCGTTTACACGCGCATTAATATAATTGCCCATCCAATCTCTAATCTATAATTCGTAAATGTTAAGCGTTCATGTATAAGGTTATTTTATTTTTTTAAACTTGAAATGAAACGATAATCAAAAAAAGTTGAAAAAAAAGGTTTTTGTGTCTTATTTTTGCCTAAAATGTAATTAAAAGTATAGGTAATAATAACAAATGTAATCAACAAATCTAATTCTGTGAAGCGCAAGCAAACGTTAAAACCATAATTACTGTTCAGTGTAATTAAGTAAATTAGGTAATCTATTACAGCAGTTGTCTCCCACAAATACTGTGAGAAAGAAGGCAGTTTTGTAAAAGCATCATTGATAAGGGGTAAAAAAATTTACATCACACAGGGCCGGGTGTACAGAGTAGAAGTCCCTAACTTAATAATGAAAAACCAAATTTGTGCGGTAATCACTGTCGGTATATGTATTGTTATTAATTTGAGGTGTAACCATAAAAATATATAATATATATTCATGGGTGTAATACTAATTACTAAGTGAAAAACACTGATTTCACCAACAACATAACAATAAATCTGTCCCCAAAATGTTGACGATCATACTTTTTGCTCCTGCCGGATTTCTTTTCATGAAAAAAAGACAATGTTATTAACAAAGGAAAAATTAAAAGAAATGTTAAAATTATAGTTCCATCATACTTCCAGTGACGGCTCCCAACCAACTGCTCTCACAACTCGTGTTCTGATATTCAAAACTTAAAATGTTATCAACAAGTATAAAAAAAACGCCTACCATACGAAAAGTGCCCGGTTAGAAATTGAACTTGCGAAAAACGCAACTAAAAAACACAACTAACAATGAATACTAATTCATGGTACCAGTTAAAAGAAACTATCGATCGGTCAGTAACAAACACTCGGACGTGAATTCTTCAACAAATACTCTCATCTTTTGAGTTTGGTCAAAATGCGACAGTACGATTAAATAAAACCGTCATTAGCATTTATTTACTTGAAAATTTTCAAAACAAAAACAAACAAATAAATAAATAAATAATAATAATAATGTTACTAAAAACTCGATAAACTTTGTACAAGCAAATACTATTTTTTGACAATCTGAATGACGTCGTCGTGACTCATTACGTGACTGAGGCCGACTCGTTGTGGGCTGTACTTGACGCTGCTTCCCTGGCGACGAAAACGACGATAAAATTATGACGACATTTTCGAGAGTTATAATAATTATAATAACTATTATGGGCGATAATTATGACACTGAATCACGCTATAAAAATGACTGAAATGAAGTTAAATCGCAAGTTATAATATAATTATAAAGATTGAAATAATTTGTATGAAAGAGGAAAAGGACAGCTGACACATCTCACGGATCAGACGACCAATTTTACAGTAATTTAACTTAAAAAGATTTAACGCAATAATGAATGTGGAATAAAATTTAAAGGAATGATAATCCGGATGTAGAAACATAATTAGCCAATAATTACTAACATCACCACCCTTATCATCATCATCCCCATCGTCGTCATCATTATCAGAACCATCATCATCTTCGTCATCATCACCACTAACCCACACAAGTGCATATTTAAATTGATCCACCAACTGCCTGTGTACAACGTGGCACTGAACAACAGTAATAATAATAATAATAATTAATAACAATAAAAATAATTATAATTAATAACAATATTAATAAAAATAATATTAGTAGTAGTAGTAGTAATAGAAATAGTACAGTAGGACTAAGGGAAACAATTAGTTGAAATGTAGGGTATTGTAATTAATTTGGTGGTTAGTAAATCATTTTATGTATACATTAGTATATTTGCCATTACACACGCACGCACGCACACACACACACACACACACGTGCACAGAGTATAGTATAAAACATAGATGCACACATCACTGCAATTACTAGAGACTATGAATTATAATTTCTTCCTTGTTAAGCTCTTATAAATTAGCAAAGCTTCATCCAATAGATACACCGCACAAAACATATACACATATACTCGCGTACACTCATACTCGCGTACACACACACACACACGCACGCTAATACAAAAATATCTACACACATACTCACAGGCACTTACACACGTACTAAAACACCCTATATATTTCAGTGCATACAACTAAACACATTTCTGAATGTACGAAAGTATGAAGCGTACATGTGTATAGTAGAGTACACGAACCAAAACCAATCAAGGGTATATATTGTTTGGTGATTATATAAACACATGTGCAATGTGCACCAATAACTATGTACACACACATATTGTTGTATACAAAACACACACACACACACATACATGTATGTACATACATACACAACCGTACACACAAGCGTACACTACATACCGTATGTTCAACTGTACAGCCGGATCTTAAGATCAATCCACCATCGAAGTCTGGTCGTTCTGCATGGTTGTACCATCGTCATCAACATCATGAGTATTATTATTATCATCATCATCATCATTATCATCATCGTCATCATCATCATCGTCATCATCATTACAATCATCATCATCATCATCGTCATCGTACCTCCTCTCTTTTTCGTGTAGACTCTTATAAGAGCCAGATACTCCCACAACTTTTCAAGCAGGTAGTCCAGGTTCAACTTTAAGCCGCAACTGTAATGTGGTGGTAGTGGTAGTTGCGGTGGTTGGTGTGGTTGTAGTTGTTGAGATGG
>NW_008703571.1:1604168-1609168 GCF_000326865.2 Helobdella robusta
TGTCTGTGTCGGTTAGTGTACTCAACAATGTCGACTGAAAAAATATTATCCTCATCATCTTTACCATCATCACCTTCATCAACATCATCACTATCATCGTCTCTATCATCATCATCACTATCATCATCACCTTACCTTTCCGACGGATGGAAAGCCAATGAGGGCCACCCTGGCATCCCCCGACTTCATCACATCAAATCCCTCCCCCTACATAATTTTTTTTTGTGTCACAGAATTATCATACAATCATAAATATCTTTATAATTATCATATTAAAATTAAACAATGACATTAATATTTAAAAAAAACATTTTACTTATCACCTAAAAAATATCAAACCACATTAAGCAATTAATAATTAAATTTTTAAATTAATTTAATATTCTTAACGAATATTATATATAATATGAAAAAAATATAATTAAATTATGACAATAAGACTAATTAATTAATATATAACTAAATTATGACAAATTATGACAAACTTTAGCTCCAGATTTGCCTGTTGGCTCTAGTAACTGAGCCCTATATTTTGCTAATTTGGCTTTCAATAACCCCAAATGATATTCGGTTGCTGGTAAAAGTGGTAAAAAAGTATAATTTTTTTATTTGTACTATAATTTATATATATATATATAATTATATATATAATTATTATAATTATTGTTATCGATTTAGATCTGAATAATGGTCAAAATTTGTAATTGATCTGAAAAAATTCGTGAATTTTATAATCAATGGTGACCAGATGACCACCACACTATGACATGAATGTATCAGTGTATCGGATACAACACTGGGATACATGCGGATACACTGTATTGTGTATCCATCCATCCATATGATATATCAAAATCTACTACTAACTCTACCTTTATTCTTTTGCGTTCTGGCAATTTCCTTCTCGATCTCCGAAATTTTTTCTAAAATCCCCATCCTGTTCGGTCAACCAGCCCTCCCTAATTAATTACTAATCAATCAGGCAATGAATGACGAAACATACAAAACACACACACACAAAAAAAGAACGATTGTCCTTGTAATATCGTTCTGTCAACAACACAGACTTATAATTTTTGTGAAAATAGATAATAAAATTATGTGTTCAGATATTCTATGCATATGGCAGAACCACTGATTTATTAATACATTTACATTAAATTTATCAATAAATTTAAATTTTAACAAATTCAGCTTCAAATTTCATTATTTTTATCAAATTAAATCTTTCAGTTAATCGACGTAACAAATCCACTGGAAACTAGTTGGGCCAGTAGGAATATAAAATTATCATTGAGTGAGGTTCAATTCATTTTAACCTATCTGTGCCTTGCTAGTTTCATAGGACTTATCAATATTTTCATCAAAACCTTCGTTAATTTTAATTAATTTTATTAATTAATTATAATAGTAATTATTATTATTTACGTCGAAATCCTAACAAATCCTTAAATATTCTGTAGTATATTTAGAATAGAAGCTTGCTTTAAATAATAGGTTTATAATTACTCTTTCTATATTTATAATACACTATATACACAATAATAATAATTATTGTTAATATTTGTACGTTATCAGACAATTATAAAACACGTGTGCATCTTCCATTTAATTCGTTTCATACATCTATTATATAATAAGCCTATGTCTCTATACTACCAGTTCGAAACATGCTTGTAATTATATGGCTTGAAATCGGAGGGAATATTTCCCTACTTTATTGCTCTGAAATTGAACTGTCTTGTAAAGAACAGTTGTCGCGCAATTTAATAGATTTATTATCAAACTCAAATAAATGAATTTGTAAGAAAACTTTTCTTGTAATTTACGGTAGAATGTTTCATTGTGATTATATGTTCTAAGTAGAATTATTAAAAAATTTGATAAAAAAAGGTCAAAATTTCTCTTCTTGAACTCAAGTTTGAAAAAATTTAATTGTTAGAAAATATTATTCGACGTTTTTAAAAAAAAGAAGATTTGAAAGAAAAAATATATGAAAATGTATAAACACTTCCTCTCTATAGGATCGCGTTTCGTCATAATTAATAATCGCTCTCTTCCACTCTCTCTCTCTCCACTTCTCTCTTTTTCTCTCATTTCTAACGTGTTTGCTTTTTAGACCAGAATTTGTATCCTATTTTCAATTTTTTGTATTGCTATCATTAGTTAGTCACTATGTAATTTATTTTATGTCAGGTTTCAAATCCTTCAGCCAGTTTTTAAAGTTGTGTTAATTTTTTTAATATGTTTATTCGAACAGAAATAATGTTCATCTGGAATGATGTTGGAAAGAGAAACAGGTGAGAGAGAGGGAAAAAAATATGAATAAAGGAAGAGAAGAGAGAAAAACTGAGAGAGAAACAGAAAGAGAGGGAAACAGAAAGAGAGAGAAACAGGAAAAGAGAGAAACAGAAGGAAATATGGTACCACTTTCGTTCAAAATTGAAATTATTTAACATATAAATCACCAGACAAATTAGATTTTCAACAAACGCAGAGTTAGTTCATTCAACTAATAAACTCGATGAATAAAATGATAAATTTACGTGAAAAGATTTTGGAACGGTTATCTAGCTCCGAAAAACAAAGATGAACTTTTTATTCATGCCCACCTGACGATTAATATTACTTTTTCTAAACGTTCGAAAAAAAAGCGTAGAAAAAAATTTAACTATATTGGAGGATGATTAAATTTTTAAAAATTTTTAAAACCAGGAAAGCGAAATCGAAAATTGAAATAAATGTCAAAAGTATTATCCAGCAATGATGAAACAACCTTAGTTGGGCTGGAAAAAAAACATTCCTCCGTCTTACAGTTTGCAGGTCGGAAAATAATTCATCACTTCATCATTTCACGCTGCTATGTGGTTTAGTTAAGACTAAACAAAAAAAAGTTAAAAAAAATGATTTCAAAACATGATACTTTCCTCCAACGTCTTATTATTCATGTTATTATTTAATCATTCACCGCTCTCTCAAGTTTTTTGGTCCCTGCATTGTTTCTTGCGGTAATAAAATATTTAAATCGATGTTATGTGCATACAAAAAACGATGTCATGCCTTGATGGTAGAAAAAAATGCGTTAATTAATCTAACAAACTGCTTTACTTATTCTATCTATCCAAGTGCTCCCGTAACGTAACTTTAGCCTAACGTAAATTTTTTTACAGTTCGCGAACTTTAAACAATTGTTCGACATGAAAGGTAAAGAAGAAAGAAATCAGATCAATAAATTATTTATAATGAGACAAGTGAAAAAATGGATGCACTACGAATTAATGGTAACAACATGAAACGGCGCTTACGTGGAACAATAATTAACTCTTTAATTTCTACTTTTTAACAATACATTTCACCATTTTCCGATCATTTCGCGGTTTTAATTTCTTTGTAACTTAGCGATAATAAATTTAAACAGAATAGATAAGATTCCGCTATACTCCTCCCCCACTCCTCTCTCTCTCCCTCCTTTTCTCCTTTCTCTCTCCCAGCTTTTTAACTTTCTTTTTAAATAATGAGGAGTGTTGAGAACGTAAAACACAACAAACCATGAATCAAGCAATCCATTAAGTAAAATTAATTCGCTGTTGTTGTTGTTGGTTGCGGTACTGCTTCTGTTTGTCAGGTAAGTAGGTCTATCTGTATTCAATACAACAAAACACACACGCACACACACGCACACACACACACACACAAAGGAACATACACACACATAGACGCATATACGATACAAAACACACACACACACAAAAACGAACACACAAACGAACACACACACACGATACAGTGGAAACCAATTGATCGATAGATTTAAGTTGTTTTTCAGTTACTTATCAAATATCCAGTTAATATTTTTTTTATTTCTACTTATCAATGAACATAAAAGCCGATTAACTTTTTACTTCAGCTGATATTGTTTGCAATTATGATTACTCCGCCTGTGCAGATCAACAACGTGATTGATTAGTTATGAATGTATTGCGCTTTTGAGTAGTTTAGGGGTTTCAATTGTTGTAATTGTATAACTTTTGTTGTATGTTTGGGGTGCGTGTGTATACTTTTTTGTTTGTGTTCGTATTTTAGTTTATTTTTTGTATGTCATTTTGTGTGCGTGTATGTACAGCCACAAGTGCGTGTGTATATGTGTTTTCGTTTCTGGGTGTGTGTATGCGTGTGTGTGGGTTTTTCTTTCACAATGTGTGCATGTGAGTGCGTGTGTGCGTGCGTGTGTCCACGTGTGCGTGCGCGCGCATTCACGTTGTTACTTATGGAGAAATCGTCATTACTTGTACCAATATAATCCTACGACCGACATTTATTCATCGATTCAAGAGTTATACAATTTCAATTAATTTACCTGTCTATGTGTGAAATTATGTAAAAATATTTGTAGGAGAGCAAGAGAGAGAGAGAGAGAGAGAGAGAGAGAGAGAGAGAGAGAGAGAGAGAGAGAGAGAGAGAAAGAGAGAAATATTTAATCAAAAAATGGTAAAATATAATAAATAAAGTAACAAAAAATAGATTGAAAGAAGAAAATGAAGAAAAAGAGAAGAAAGAAAAAAAGAAAAAAAAGAGTGAGAGAACAAGAGAGAGAAAGAAAAAGAGAGAGAGAGAAAGAGAGAGATCATAACGTCAATCAGGCAAAACATTGCTTCCTGTTATCGCATTTACAAATCCATCATTAGTCGCACATTTTGTGTGGTCGTAGATTAAAAAAAACGAAAAAAAAATCATTTTTTGAAATATTTAAAAAAGTTTATTTTTAAAAAAACATAATAACTTGATTCTTAAATAACAAGGAATTAATTTTTTTGGTAACTACGTTCGCAAAAAGTTTTTTTTCAAAATTTTGTTTAAAAAAAGCGAGCATCTTTTAAATAGACTGCTTATAAAATAAGAAGGAAAGTCAAACATAAAAAACTGAAAAAACAAGCAAAACAAACAAAACGAACAGAACTAACAAAAAGAAACAAAAAGAAAAGATTGAAAAGAGTATGAAA
>NW_008703571.1:1613643-1647530 GCF_000326865.2 Helobdella robusta
GTAGTTTATTAAAATTCAAAATAAACTTATTTTTCGAATTCATGCTGCAAATAAGGCCATATTTCGATTCCGAATGAATCATCATCAGTGCTCCTTGCTGTATATATAAGGAAATAATGACTTTGTCAAGATGAACTTTGACGTTGTAAAAATTAACTTTGGTAGAATTTATAGAACAACACTTTAGTGAGAAAAATCGAAAAAACGAACTACAAACATATTAACGCCAAACATTCGGTATAATTTATAGAATATTGTAAAAATATATATATATATATATAGACAGAGACAGACAGACAGAAATATATACCTGTATATAGACAGACACAGACAAACGCAGACAGACACACAGAGACAAACAAATAGAGAGAGATACATATTCTATTATTTACAGAAAAAACAGAGATAATCTTTTTATTGGCCACTCTGCTCTCGATCTCTGGCATATACATCGACAGGAGAATTGAAATGTCCAACGACCTACCGTCGCCGGTCAACGATAGAACCAACTACACAACCTGGAAGACTCCGTGCATGCAAAGTCGTCAAGACGCCGAGTACGATGCCAACCTGCTGGAGCTGCAGAGAGAGTATAAAGAGAAATTTCTCGAAGATTTGGACAGAAATTATGTGAAATTGTACGATAACATGGTTCGATTGAAAAATAAAACTGACACTCTAAAGGATAAATTTGTGAGTCCAGTTATTTTTTCTGATTTTTTGTGTTTATTAAGGTGTGATGACTTAATTGCAAATTTTTTAAATTTTTACCTAAAAAATGAAAATATAAAATGTTCTGAAATAGCGATAGCTTAATGAAAAGTTCAGCTATATGAAAAATATATAAACGAATATTACAAATAAATTTTAAGTTCACAAATAAAATTTTAGCATGTCGATTGGATAGTGTGAAAATATAAAATTTAACAACTGCACAACAACAAAATTTCACACACACGTTTGGAGGAAAGCGTTTTTATTAGAAATCATTATCCGACGGCAGGAAGCTTTATGTTTCATTCATGTACTCAAAGTAATCTGCAGGCTACTTTAAATCAAAATTTATATTTGAATAAATTTCTACTGTATTTAAGTAAGCAATTAATAAAAGTCGTGCCGATCATAAAGAGGCTTCCACATTTTATGGCGCCTCCGCAATGAATGTTTCATAAATTCAAATTTATTGTCCACTTTCCTATGTTCTTATGATGTCAGTTAACAAAGGAACGACGCTGGCACTGAAAGGAACTGTATACAAAATTTAATATAAAACGATTTGTAAATTGTAAATGAATGATTTTTTCTTAGAAATCAACCATATGTCTACTACACGATTAAAACTAATTATGATAAATCATTCCCTCAACTTTTTGTATATATAATGCCCGATTTATCTAACCTATGTTCGTGATGTTCAACAGCGGACCGCAATAAAATTTGCAAACAGTTTGATCTTCTGATTAGCTCTGAACCGTTGAGCGCTGAAAAATAATCAGTGAAAAAGAGAGTTTTATAAAATTGACAGAAAAGACTTAAATGAAAATTGTTTAACAGACTCCAACAGTTATTAATACTACTACTTGAACCTAAACGCCCCGGTATACGATCGTCTTCTTGTTTTCACTTCTTAACACTCTTTTGCTAAATATGCATTTGTTTTTTATCCATGTTCTCTAGAACTCTCTACCTCCTTCTCTGACTACTTCTCCATCACTTACGAAGTTCAGAGCGGATCTCAAGACCCATCTGTTTGCAAAATTCATTGAGGAGCGCTGTTGAACATCGCAGAAATAGCGATTTATGAACTAATTGATTGATTGATTCTGTTAAAACTGGTAAGAAGTTCCAAGACCAGATTAAAGGCATTTTCATTCACCATCCGTTATACAGTGTTATATGCATTTAATTTATGGTTTAACGATTTTAATCGAAGTTGATTTTTTTTTCCACATAATACCGTTGATTGATTGATTGTGATGAATAACTTGAAACAGGGGAAGCAGAGGCTAGAGGAATATATCCTTCTCGACCTGCAACTGAATTCCAATTCAACGAGAATCATTAAACTACCAGTTTTTAACCCAGTGGTTAACGTCGCAAATCGTGAGGTTCGTCATCCGATTTATAGACGTTTCTTCATAATAAGAACAAACAAATTAAAAATTTCAAATTCGCAGGTGTTCATCAGATTCCTTGTGAAGGCATTCACACATTTGGCCAAGTCGGCAATTATGCTCGAACAAGCCAAGGGAGGTAAAATATTCATTTGTTTCTAAATTGAAAAAAAACAATATTCTTTTGGTTTCAACAAAACTGAAAATAATTTTCAATGTTATTTACCTGAACTAGACGAGACGCAAGCGGATCAAGAGCCTGAAAACTACAAAGATGACTTCGTGACAATTTTAACAGACTCGGAAATGGGCGTCTACTGGTTACTGTGCTACGTGAATGTGATTCTGGAAAACCTCGACCATCCGTTAAATAGAAACATGACAGAGGAAGTATACAAAGTACTACCAAAATTATTCCTTCTTTGGGATCAGAGACTGAGAGACATCAGATCGTACAAAGTGTTAAGAGACACATCTGACATATTGGAATTGCTTATTAGTACTTTAAAGCAACTCGTTGATCACGTGCCAACGGGGACAACGCGTGGTGAAAAACATCTGCACACCACTTCATCGCATTCACGACATTCAAGCCACGGTAGGCACCACCACAAGGGTAGAATTAACAAACCATCAAAACAGCAGAGGCAATGAATTTTTTAGCGTCAAACGAAATATTCAACACGGCACGAAACAATTACTAACGCGGTTAGGCGTCTGTACTATTTACCACGTACTACTACTCTAACTCCATTCATTCCCTTTAAGATGTATTTAATGACCAGATCATCTCATTTCAAGTTTCAAACTTTAAAAATTATGACCGAACTGTTACAAACTTTTTTTTGATATATATTTATAAGTTTCTTTAATTATATTTTTACATGGGTAAAATCATGTTTTGTCATGTTCTCATCAAGTAAAGTTTTATCGGGTAAACAATCAGTAGCTTAGGATTTGTTAAATGCCTATATACACTGTATATTGTTCCTCCATGTAATATACACACACAGTAAATTAGAAGACTGCAAAACGTCAACTTCTTAAAAATCATCTTGGTGTAATCAACTGTTGCAACAAAATTATATCATGTGAAAACCATGTTGAAACAACAGAATAACCAAACCAAACATTTAATTCCCCTCATAAAATGTCATATCTTCATCTATATTGTACCAGTATTTCATGTAATGTACATAAATTTATTTATTTATTCATGTATATATATATATATATATATATATATATATATATAATATATATATTTTGAGACGAGGTTTCGGCATATTATATATATATATACATACATACATCAATACACATATATTTGTTTGTTTAAATGAAATGAAATAAAATAAAGGACAAGGTATTTTTTCTTCTCAAACCACAAAACACCAATCACGGCAAAGAATGGACAAACACAAAATAATTATTATTAATACATAGAAATCAATCAAACTTCTCTGTTCTAAATTTGTATTCATATTGTGTATGTATATATATATATATATATATATATATATATATATATATATATATATATATATGTACATCACACACACACACACAATAATAGTTATAATAAAAGAAATAATAAAAAATAACAATAACAACTAGGATAAAAGTGTCAGTGACGAAAATTTGCCATGTTCAGCCTAAGGATGGGTCCCTGAACCTGAGGGCCTGTTCACGAACTCTCCTTTCATACTCAGCCCTGTTCTGACTGTTCAGTTCAGTTCATTAGTTTAATAATCCACCATTCAATGATATGGTATATGTTATTAGGATTGTATTATTTGATATCATACAAATTTTTACCAATTTTGGTCTTTTTTTTTCAAAACCAAAAAAGCTTTGAATTAAATCAAGATAATCAAAACTAATTTTATAACACTGAATTATTCACCCTGGAACATTCCTTCAACTCAAAACCAAATGAATCAAGAAGATATCACTAAATTTATGACAATTCAATAGAAAATCTTTTAATTAACTAGTTTGGCAATTTCAATAAAACTGACCAATAGATCGTGTAAGCCTCTGCTTGTGCTGGGTCCTTAACATTTGGTTCATTCAACAGTTCTTGTATTCCAAGCAAGATCTGATCAACATTAACATATTTTCAAATTAAAATTTATATATCAGAGTAATAAAAGAAAGATATAATTATGAAAAATACACAATGTATATACATGAAATAAGGACATAAAATAATAAAGTTATAAAACTTTATCAATATAATGAAAAATAATTTTTTAATGAACAATAACAGATACAATAAGTCAGGAACATTATTAAGTGTATAGTAATATAACTGTATCTTTGGTCATAAAAAATTTAAATAATTTTTCAATAAGAAAAAAGTGAAACAATCCCAGTTAGTTTCTTCAATGTTATGCACCCCTTCAAAAGTAAGTGCAACAAACATCGTAAAAAAAATTTTTTAAATAAAATGATAGTACATTTCTCGATAAAGGGACTCATATAACACAAGAAGTTATTGAGTATGTAAGTCCAGATTTCAATATACCTGATGTTTGTCTGTGTTTGGAGCAATGGAAAACTCAGAAACATCAAGTGTATCAGGTGAATTAGATGAATAACCAACTATTCCTAAGATTTCAAGACTTGTTTTAAGAGATGTGTCTAGTTTTTGGGTCCCATTATATATGTAGAATTAATGGGTACTGTGGTACTAGATCACAATATTCCTGTGCACCATTGTTTAGAGCAATAAGATACTCAAAACATTAGGTTTATCTATACAGGTTAAGGAAAAATTTGAAAAAATTATTCCCCTAAATAAATTGAGGAAGATCACCTGCTTAATTGTAACAGCTGGTCTCCAATCTTTTTCCTCATCAAGCAAAGACAAACAGACTGTTCCAGATGGATAGACATTAGGATGGAATAGTGGGGGTTCAAATTTACCTGAGTTCACAAAGGTTTTACAATATTAATAAATGATAAAATACAACAGGTGATACTATAACCGTTATAGTCACATAAGATAAATAAAAAACAGTTAATGATCAATAAATAATTAAACTAATTAATTTGAAATGAATACAAAACAAAAATTAACATTTTGGAGGAGATGATGGGTAGTCGTCTTTGAACAACATACGCAATTTGTACAAACCTCCTTCCCAAGGAGTCTGCAAAACAAAAATATTTTTCAGGCAAGAGATATAATAACAATATGATATATAAAAAAAATAAATGACACGCTTTAAAATTTAAATGTGAATCAAATAAAATAATAAAATTTAAAAGCTTTATCCTTTGTAATTTTGTGGTATATCTTAAATCATTTTGTGGAAAATGTTATAATTGCAAAAAAATGGTACTGTTTTTTTTCCTGGAATTCCGCATTCCCAATTCATTAAATTTAGGGTTCCATCTGGAGCCTTTGTTGGTCTTGCCACGAATCCCTTTATAAATTTTAAAATTAAGCAATAATGAGTGAAAGGAATTGAGAATTAAAAAGCAGGAAAACGTACGAATGGATGATCCTTCCTCCATGCTTTTCGCTCCTCAGACAATCGACCAATGGCTATACCGCCGGACATAGTGTTAGCGTTTATTTGGGTGGTTCTTTAAAAATATCGTCTGATATCAATTAAAAGATGAAAATGAGAACTTTACAGCGTAAGTGGAGTCTTATTTGCGAAAAAACGAATCAAGTAAAACCAGAAAAGAACGAATCCCGCTTCCGATGTCGCTTTTGTTTCAGTGAGAAAAAAGAGTAATAATAAGCAATGGGATGCCAGGAGTGTTTATTCAACGAAGAATTAAACTGTCTCAAAATTCAATAGCAAGTAAATTTGTTTTAAATTGTATTAACATATTTTAAAATGTAAATAACTTTTAATGTTAACAAAATTAAAGCTCAAATTAAAAAAAAAACAAAAACTGCAAATTCAAATTTGCATCAAATATTATTATTCAATTAATGATTTCAACAGCCCGGCTAGCTCAGTCGGTAGAGCATGAGACTCTTAATCTCAGGGTCGTGGGTTCGAGCCCCACGTTGGGCGCAACTTTTTACACATGCTTTTATGTTAACATAAGCATAATTACCTTTTTTCAAACAACAGCTGAACAATGATGATGACGTCATAATTAAAGAACGTAAGAATCATCACTTTTGATAAAATCTTTCATTTAAAACAAAGTTGAGAGTTTAAATTGAGTTAATCAACTGTCATTTGACAAGAAATTAAATCACAATTAAAAGTTAACGAATTAAAAGTCTAATACTGAAGTAATTTTTTTCATTTTTGATGTTTCATTCCTCCGAGACACTGTGGAGACGGTTCTACTGTCTTTGATGACTCCTGCCATTGTTGTTCAGTCTTTGCCTTCGTTGAATTTGTAACCACAATTCAGAAAATTAATTTAACATTCCTATTACAATTACAAAATAAAATAATTTTGGCATGAGTTTTCGACATTCTTCAATTCACTATTACTGAAATAATTACCTTTAAGGTTCTACAATATATAAGAGTGTTGAAACCAAAAGAATAATATAACAAAACAAAAATGTGAAAAAGATCCTTACAACAATTGATAATGCATGCACTCCAGATTTCAATTCCTCCTTTAAAACATCATAAACCATTTGGTGCCTCTTAAAAATGTAAGTTATAACGATCAGAATTTATTTATTTAGAATAAAAATTATATAAAAAATATTTAAATAATTAAAAACAATAAGCCGAGCAAGATTTATAAGAAGGAAGGTGGAGCACTGCCTCGGGAATCCATGAAAAAGGGAAAGGGACCACCTTAAAAACTATGAGTTCTTAAATGTAAAACAAGTCGGATTTTTTTAAAGTGCCGGATATTTTTCATTTGACTAAGACAAACTGATAAAAAGGGCTGTCCACAAATAATTAAGAGACCCTTATAAATAATCACCAATCACAACTGAATAATTATGGGCCCACATTTCATCATTGCCCCGGGAAGGGCCTCCCGACTTGTAAATCTGACCTTAAATATGAAAAACATTAATCCTATATTAGTACTATAACCTAGGTTACCTTGGTTAGCCCTATGTCTTTGAATAAGTCTGAAATTATGACAACTTTGAAATGTGTTTCAGAGTCTTTAAAATAAAATGTTTTTTTTGATATTAATGAAAATAAATTTTATAAGGTTATAATAATTTATTAATATTTAATATTATTATAATATTTTATCAATAATTAAAAAAAAAGAATAAATTTAATTTATGTGAAATTAAACTAATTTAAAAAAATAAAACCTTTAGGAACGTTATGTTTGTAGCTTTCATTAATTATGTCCAAATGAGATGGCTGATAGAAATTTATATTTTAAATTCAGGATGCAGATTGTAAACTAAAAATTAATTAATTAATTAACTAACTAACAATGTTAATTTATTAAAAAATAAACTTGAAAATTAAAAAAATCTGAAAAAATTGAATGATCATACCTGAAAATGATTCGATAGTTTTTCGTGAATCTTTTCGTGCATAACCCCACCCTAATAAATGAAAATTTAACAAAAATAAATGCTGATTAGTTCCATGTGTTTTGAAAAGATACACATAACAAGACATTTTTTTAATGATTTGATTAACCAAATCCTAATAAATCATTATATAAGTGAATAAAACTATAAAATCAATAAACGATAAAATTAAATAAAGTATATCACTAAAATTTTAATTAAAATCATAATAAAATGTGATAAGAACACCACCTGCATAGCTTTCAAAAGTAATGTAGATGTAGAGAAGGATAAATATTTGGTTAACAAATGCTTTGCTGGTCTAACTGTTAGGTTAAGGTTAAGTTAGGATTAAATTAAAATTAAAATTAATTATTAAATTTAATTAAAACTTTAATTTTGTTATGATTTTGTAACGAACATAATGAACTAACAAACAGTAAAAAAAAACAAAAATGTATGAATAACAAACTCAGTACAAATAATGAACAAATTTAATATTGTAAAAATGTAAAGTAAATGCTATGTCATATATCAAGACAAGACCAATTCATTATTTTCAGGACATATAATTATTTTTTTATTCTAAGTTTATTTATGTTTATATAAACTTTATAGTTTATATGTCTGACTACTGAAAAAATCAGAAATCCATTCTCATTCTGGTTTCCTGGGTGTTGGATGCTAAGATGCATTTCCCCACTTTAAATTTTTTGTATCTCAATGCCATTGAGGCATTGTTGATCGATGTTGTTTGTTTTAAAAAAAACTACTGCAAAATACCAAAAAGGAAAACAAATCAAAACAATTTAAAAGAAACATTTTTAAACAATCAGAAGGAATCTCCGATTTTCACTTAAAAATTACATAAATGATGGGATTTGCGTTGTAAAACTATATTAAAAAAACTACCTAATTTAACCGGCATATCTAGTAGAGTAAGCTAAAAAACAGATCGCTATTCTTTAAACTTTAAAGTTTATTTGAACGAAAGTTCTGTTTTAGTCTAAATTCAGAATGTTTATCTTTGAATTAAAGTTAGTGAGTAGATTTATTTTAGTTATGTATCAAACAGTATCTTATTGAAAAAAGTAGTATCATAAAAAGTATAAAGATACTTTTTTCAAATATTCAAAAAATTCTCAATTTGATTTCATAGCGATATCAATGATTATGATGATTGTGACCTTAATAATTAAAAAACACAGATAAATTTATTAAATATGATGGGTAATTCCAAGGGTAGGCCTATTTACCAGCATACAACACTTTTTTATGGGTTGAAGCAGGGATATGCAAAGAACCTCAATTTTTTCAACTTTTAATTATTTTCAGTAATGTCTTCCCTTGTAGTAATTCTATTTAATTTTAATAATGATTAATAGAATTATGTATTATTAAATTATTTTTGTTAATTTGAATATAAAAATTGCTTTTGGTCCGGTGAAATCCGGTGGCTTACTAAAGCCGAAGGTTGGCTTAGTAGGATTGAACTATAGTCACCCTTTTTTTTACACTATTCGATCATGTTAAAAATTGGTTTGCTTATGAAATAAACGGCCTAAATAAATCAAAATTGTTATTTGAACAACTATCTTCATTATATTCAATGAATATTTTACATTTTGCTGGTGCTCATAACAAACTGGCTGCTGAAATCATACGTTGGCTTATAGCAGTGGCTTACAGGGTTTCATAGAACTCTTACGATAGCATTTTTTTGTACATATAATGCTTTAAATAAATCAATATATTCATATCACAATTATTTTTGTCAGTACTATAAATAGAGAAAATGCTTTTGTCAGGTGAAAAACAGTGGCTTACTGAAGCCGTAGGTTGGCTTAATCGGATTTTTTCTCATGTATACAATACTATGAGATAAATCAATCAAACAATCAGTCAGTCGGTCGGTCAGCCAGCCAGCCAGCCAGTCAGTCAGTCAGTAAGTCTGTCAGTCAATCAATCAACCAACCGATCAATCAATCAACTAAATTGAATGAACCAAATAAACAAAAATAAAAACAAAAATAAATAAAAAAAATTTGCAAGGCCTGTTAAAACTCGAACAAACAGTTAACCGTACAGATGTAAAAACAATTTCGAGATTTTAGTAAAGAAAGAAAAACACAGTAGTTGCTTTTATTTGAATTCATTCAAAAATGAAAAGTGACGGTTAATTAAAATTTTAAAATGTCAATTTTTTTTAAATTCGTATTTTAAATAAACAAATATAACAAAATATCGACCGATAAAAATAATTATTATCCATTATTATTATTATCATACACACTTCTTAGAAGTTCTCGAAGGATAATAAACCACGTAACATGAACATTTAGTAAGAACAGTTCACAACATATCATAATGACTAAATCAACATACTAAACAGAAATAATTTATACATGCATATATACAAAGTAAATCAAGAAATATCCAAAATTTATATAACCAATTTAAAAAAAACTAGAAACCAGTCAACATTTAATGAATAAATAAATAGACATTAAAAAAATTGTTCAAAAAGGTACAATTTAAGGCGACGACGAGAATGAAATGTAGTTTGTTTTGTTGGTGTGGTGTTGTGAAGCGAAAACAAACACATCACACAAAACTAGTAAGAAGTCGCAAGAATAATAGTCAGTCACCTACCTATAATAAAATTACTCTCAGGGCCCTAGCTTACTTATAAAACATTGACTCAACTCACTTACCTACAAATTTGTATTTCTCGTTTTAGACGTTTCAAGTATTTTATTTAACATATTTTAGCGTTTTTATTTTACTTGAAGCTTTTTAACTAATGTTAAGCCCTAGCCTACCTATAATTGTTTAACTCATCTCAGTCCCTAACTTACCTATGAATTAAATTAAAGCCCGGTTCACGGTAAAGAAAATAGAAAGTTGAAGAGAAACATAGCAACAACGACACCGAATGAATGGATGTTGTGTATGCATGTGTTGTATTGATGTGTGTGTATGTAAATGTGCGGGCGCGCACTCTCCAGAAACTTCACTCACTACCGACGAACCGACCATCATCTGACACGCATCGATGGAATGAATTTGACCGGATACTGAAAAATAAATTTAAAAAAAAAATTAATTCACTAAAATAAAAAGCAAGCAATTGGAAAAAATAGGCAACTTATCTTTTTGAGATAACACTCAATCTTTGTTCAAATTCGAGTACTTTCAAAGGTACAATGAAACAAAAACAAATTTACCTTTAACATTATCTTCGATTTGTCATCGGAACGATCATCATGAGACCACCATCTGAAACGTGCTGACGCCCACCACAGCCCACCTCTCATCATTCTGTAGACAAGTTTTTATTAATTAGCGAAGTAGTAAATGAAGAAACAAAGGAATGAACGAATAAATGATTAACTGAATGATTGAACGATTGGTTGAATGAATAAATTAACTAATTAATTAATCAACCAATGATTTAATGAATGAATAGAATGAATCAATGAATAAATTAACTGAGGAATAATTTGAAAGATAGTGATAAAATAAATGAATGAATGAGAAAAATAAAAAAAAGAAACTAAATCATAGTTCAAAAACCGTCGTTGTTTTTATCTTCGAATTGTCATCGGAACGATCATCATGAGACCTCCATCTGAAACGTGCTGATGCCCACCACAGCCCACCTCTCATCATTCTGTAGACATTTTTTTAATAGCGTATTAGTAAATCAAGGAACAAAGGAACGATCGAATAAATGATTAACTGAATGATTGAATAATTGGTTGAATGAATGAGTGAATGAATGAATTAATTAATAAATCAATGATTCAATTAATGAATAGAATGAATTAACGAATCAATTAATAGAAGAATAATTTAAAAGGTTGAGTGATAAAATGAACGAATGAGAAAAATAAAAAACGAAACTAAACCTTACTTCAAAAATCGTCGTTACTGTACTTTCCATTGCACCGACCACCACTATCTGGTCGGCACACAAAATACCATCCGAACTTCAGAGTATCAGTCCAACAGCCAACGAGCTGATTCTTCCTACACCACCATCATCATATGTAAATCATCATGAGACCACCATCTAAAACGTGCTGACTCCCACCACTGCCCACCTCTCATCATTCTGTAAACAAAATTTTTTTATTTGCGTAGTAGTAAATGAATGTTAGAATCTTAGAAGCAAAAAAAATTAAATTATAAAATGAAAATAATGTCAAATAAATAAAATTTTAAAATAATAAAGTAAGTAAAATGTAAAAAAAACTTACCGTCGTCCATTCGACAAAGGTAGAATGTTGAATGCGGTCCGGTTCCTACGTTGTCCTCCAAAACTGGTGCCAGTCCAGTTGTTGAAACACAGCCCGTGTTGATGGAGAGAGATAGAGAAAGAGTAGATTCTCATCAGAAAGCTTAGCGGTGCATCTCAAATTGCTTAATAAAAATAATCCTATCTACCTATTCAATTACCTTAACTAATCTATATTAAATTGTTAATGGTACGATAGTCGAAAGTCCCCCTTCATTCTCCCTCCTTGCACAGAGGTTCACCGACAGCCAGGGCACCGGATAGAAAACCATTGCCGTGCGGATAGTAGACTATTGCCGTGCGGATAGTAAACCATTTGCCGTCCGGAAGCCGTGCGGGTAGTAGACTATGGCCGTGCCGCATGGTAAATCATTACCGTGCAGATAGTAAACCATTGCCGTCCGGATAGTAAACCATTGCCGGTACACCACTGGCCACCAAGGCTTACCTCTGACAACAGACTTCGAAATTCAGAGTCTATCGGCTATCGTACCCTCAACTTACCTATTCATTACAATTAAGCCCTAGCTTACCTCAAATTACAAAAAAACTCAAGAGCCCAATTCATTTGCCAATCGGCACCCACCCCACCACCTACGTAATGCCTTGGGCTCCAACTTAGTAATAATAATATAAAACTTAAACCCTAAATCTATTAATGAGTGTGTGTTACAACATAGCCTTAACTTACCTATTCATTACATTATGGCCCGAGCTTACCTAAAATTACAAAACTCAAGAGCCCAATTCATTGGCCTTTCGGCACCCACCCCACCACCTACGTAATGCCTTGGGCTCCAACCTAATAATAATAATGTAAAACTTAATAATTAACCTACCTATCGATACACTTACAGCGTTTATTTAATTTAAATTACAAGATTGTTCCTAGAATTACATTATTGCCCTTAACTACCTATGAAATTAAATTACTCTCAACCTTAATAATAATAAATTAAAATGTGTAATGAAAATAAAAAAACGCTCAAATACTAATATGTGTTTATGTATGTACGTATCTGTGTGTGTGTGTGTGTGTATAATACGCTGATGCGTGTAATGTGGGTGCGAGAAAAAATAGAAGAGATAAACTTACGCTGCCTACCTATTCAACTACATTAGTGTTGGATGCTTCCTATCTATCCTACCTACAATTAAAATTATGCCTATCTAACCTACCTATATAGCTACTTAATGTAATTGTGTGTATGTGCGTGTGCGTGTGAGCATTCTTACTTAATGTTAAATTACAGAGAAAAACAGAGAAAAAAGAATAAAACGTATCCCAGCCAGGCGTATCTTCTTTGCCACTGAATGAACGAACGTAGCCTGACATCTTCCACGATGAATTCCTTTGGAAGCTTCAACCTGAATAAAATGGATGAAATGGAAAAATCTTATTTATTTGACTAATTTAAATGAAAATAGAAAAACGAGCCGCGGTGAAACCCGCCGGAAAAGCCAGCCAACTGGCAAAAAAAAGAACCGCAAAGAAACCGTAAAACGTACCCCAGCAGGGCGTGCATTCTTTGCCACCGAATGAACTGACGTAGCGTGACATCACGACCATTCTGATCGTCCACGATGAACTCCTCTGGAAGCTTCAACCTGGATAAATGAACCTGGAAAACCTAAATGAATGTAAAAATCTTATTTATTCAATTTAAATGAAAATAACCGCAAAGAAACCGACCGGTCGGCAAAGAAAAGAGAAAAGAAGAGCAAAGAAAGGTATCTATATAGGATTTATGCTCTATATAACTCTATATAACTCTATATAACTCTATATAACTCTATATAACTCTATATAACTCTATATAACTCTATATAACTCTATATAACTCTATATAACTCTATATAACTCTATATAACTCTATATAACTCTATATAACTCTATATAACTCTATATAACTCTATATAACTCTATATAACTCTATATAACTCTATATAACTCTATATAACTCTATATAACTCTATATAACTCTATATAACTCTATATAACTCTATATAACTCTATATAACTCTATATAACTCTATATAACTCTATATAACTCTATATAACTCTATATAACTCTATATAACTCTATATAACTCTATATAACTCTATATAACTCTATATAACTCTATATAACTCTATATAACTCTATATAACTCTATATAACTCTATATAACTCTATATAACTCTATATAACCATGCATACTACCACATTCAATCAATAAAAATCCCACTAAAACCAGGAACCACCGCGTACCTGCTGAATGTATGATGTGAAACANAACAAAAAAAAAACACAAAACAAAAATCACACCACCAAGTAGAGTAAAAGAATAGGAGTCCCTAACCTACCTATGTAACTAAATTACCTTATGCCCTAGCCTACCTATATAATAAATTAATTTTTACCTCACCTACCTATGCTTCATTAACTTAACTCAAGACTCATGAAGAAAGAGAAAAAGGAGTAAAACAGAACATAAAATACTACCACACAAACAAACATGATGTATGTATGTATGTATGAGCGACCGTTAAAGAACCCACCTAAAATTAAAAAATACCACCTACAAACATTCAAACCACCTACAAACATGCAAACTCTATATAACTCTATATAACACTATATAACTCTATATAACTATATAATAAAATAAATAAAAATAAAAAAAATTTAAAAATAAAATAAATGAGATCAGACAAACTGCTTCAAGCGAGGCAGAATGCTGATCTGATTTTCATGTTGTCTCAGCTCCTCTATTTATACTCGTTTCAACCATACATTCTCATCATTTCAATCATTCGCATAGTAAAAAACTTGTTTAATGTACATACTACACTATTATACAGTCTTAACCACAATGCTAACCGTACTAAATTGAAGTCATCGAACGAACGCCTTCGAAACTTTCTGGTTGGCTGGTTGAATCTGCTATATTGCTTTTCATATAAACATATAATCTAATATAATATAATTTAATTATTTGTATACATGGATTCCAGTCACTTTATATATATATAATGAAAATTCATTATAAAAGCAACAGTAATCAGTGCTATATATGTAAGCACGCAGTTCAAATTTTTCGGGGAGAATTCAAAATAGTTTGAGACCACATCTTGCTTAACATCCGATTCCAAGCCGAGCCAAGCCAAGCTGAGCCAATATGCATAGATTTATAAGCGCTTTTATGTTAATATTTTGCTCGCTATATTTATATATTTTATAAATTCATTATAAAAAACAACAGTAGCCATTACTATATATGTACGCACGCAGTTCAAAATTTTCGGAGAGAATTCAAAATAGTTTGAGACCACACCTTGCTTGACATCCGATTCCAAGCCGAGCCAAGCCAAGCTGAGCCAATATGCATAGATTTATAAGCGCTTTTATATAAAAATTTTGCTCGCTTTTTAAACGAACATCCCAATATAACAAATTCTCCATCCTATTTTAACTTTCTTTGATGCTTTTTAATCAGTCAGGTCACAAAAATCATTATCGATATCGCAATAAAATCAATTTGAAATTTTTTTTAATTATTGATAAAATTTTTAAATTGTTGATAAAAATAACTAGTATATATAGTGTAGTAAAACGTTTAAAATTTTCTGAGAGAATTCAAAATAATTTGAGACTACACCATAACACAATTGTACAATTTGAATGTGTAAATACAACATTATAAATGTATTATAACTACGTGTATATATCTATCTATTTCTTTATTTAGTTCTGCCTGTGTATGATATTTTGTCAAATTTATTTGATAGGAATTGAATATAACCTTTATATCGGCTGATTAACTACCATGCAGTAAAATAACTACTGTTGACACCATTTCCTCCAACGATTTCGCAACGAATTGCCCATACCATATAATTAGAATAAACTCTTCCAATCAATGTTTAAATTTTTATATTGTCATTTATTCTTTCGTTTTTGTTTCTGTACTAATTTTCGTGTCAGATACAATAATTTAGTTTTTAAGTAAATTTTCATTTTCGTAGCTATACACAAACATGCCTACCTGTTGCATTAAAAATTGCATTAATAATAAATAGAAATGAGAAAATTTCTGATGCATCTTTTCACAGGTTTATTTTCAAATTAACTTCACACTAAAATAAATGTAACAATATCCCTATGACCTATACTCATTGAATAGAACTATTTTGTTTTACAATTACATATATTTTATTTTACAGACTATTATAATTTATAATGCTATCATGGATTACCATTTTATTATTAATAAAAGCAATACTTAAGAAATGCACAAGTTTCTGCAGCAGTTTATAAAATTTCAGATTTCCTCAAAATGTAAAAATGCTAAACGATTGGATTAAGTGCATCAGACAGGAAATAAATGATTTCAAATGGCTTCCATCAAAAAAACGCAAGAATATGCAGTGACCATTTCTGTAATAAAGATTATAAGGGTTATGATGGAGAAAGAAAGGTAATGCTGAAAAAAGCATTCCCATGTTTTCTAGTTATATTTATATGTCATCAGTTACACAAGGAAGCAATTCACATCATCATTGTACATTGCAACATTCTTATCTATACAAAAAATATAAAATGCATTCAACAATATTCCATGTATTTTATTAAAACTTAGAAAGGGCATAATGACATTGTGAATAATAAACCCTGCTTAGGACTGGGATCATCATCATCATACCAATCACCATTACAAGTAGAGTCAATTTTATATTAAAATCTCGAAACTGTTTGTAGATCTGTACGGTTAAGTGTTTGTTCGAGTTTGAACAAGCCTTGAAAAAATTTTTTTATTTATTTTTGTTTCGTTTATTTCGTTCATTCAATTTGGTTCATTGATTGGTCGATTGGCTGGTTGATTAGATGATTGAAGGAATGGTTGGTTGATTGGTTGATTGATTGATTGATTGGTTGGATGGTTGATTGATTGATTGATTGATTGATTGATTGATTGATTGATTGATTGATTGATTGATTGATTGATCTCACAGTATTGCACACATGAAAAAAAAAATCCGATTAAGCCAACCTACGGCTTCAGTAAACCACTGTTTTTCACCAGACAAAAGCAATTTCTATATTTATATTGACAAAAATAATTGTGATATGAATATATTGATTTATTTAAAGCATTATATGCACAAAAAACCGCTATCATAAGAGCTCTATGAAGCCCTGTAAGCAACTGCAGTAAGCCAACGTATGATTTCAGCAACCAGTTTTAATGAGCATCATGTAGAATGTAAAATATTCATTGAATGAATATAGCAATTTTTATTTCTTTAGGCCGTTTATTTCATAAGCTAACAAATTTTTAACATGATCGAATAGGGTAAAAAAAGGTGACTATAGTTCAATCCTACTAAGCCAACCTTCGGCTTCAGTAAGCCACCGGATTTCACCGGACCAAAAGCAATTTTTATATTCAAAATAACAAAAATAATTTAATACATAATTCTGTTAAATAAAATTAAATAAAATTACTACAATGTTTTAAGCACATTAAGTCAAGTAAATATTTCATATAGCTTGCTCGTTAAAATCCATGCAATTTCGTAAGCCAACAATCCAAGCAAGTCAAATAGCCCGACCGATTGATCGAATTGATCGATTAGTCATCCAATGTAATGTATGAGCTTGCCCGCTACAGTCTTTCTATAAATAAATTTCTCCAAGGCAGTTTCATTTTATTAAATTTTTAGATATGCTAATAATCAAAGTTAACGGCATTCTATAATATGAATGTAATAAAATTTATAGCACTTGAACCAAAAATGCCGAACAACCTAACAACGTTCTAAATAAAACGCTCAGCATAAAATTTTTTTTATCAAACCATAAATCCTGTCAAAATCATACATACCTATATGATTACCAAAAAGTTTTTTTTACGTCAAAATAATATAAACATATATCGATAAACATCATAAATGTTTATTACTAAATTTCTCAAACAGATACCACAACAGAGGCCACCCTGCCCCATACGGTTGGTAGAAATATTTTCATTAATAATATTTTCATCGATGATTGATTACAGTCATTCGATATTCTGTTACGAATGTGGTTTGAATAATCTCTATTCGACCGACGATACGGCTTGTACATACCCTCTGAACGTGACGACCACGACGATCGTTGAGTGCGACGACTTCACCGACATGTGCATCACCTTCATGACGGGTATTTATTTTATTCCAGCTAGCTAAGCATTCACATTTTCAATTTAAATTGATGTATCGAAATCCCTCCAATGATAATATCGACGCAACTTAACTTTTGAGGCTATTGCTGTGCACAACTAATTATGATTAATGATGACTTGGTTGATTTTAAAAACTTACTGGTTCGTAACAAATTAGTCAAATCAAATTTTATGCGTGTTCTTTCTCGTCAGCATACTACTAAGAAATATTCTTAACATTCATACACAGACAATTTGAATGGTTTCCAATAAAAGACCGACGTAATGTCATTATCACTTTACAAATTTACAACAATACCATTCAAATCTTGCAGAAGCGATCAAATTATATAATATGTATTATAAAAAATATATGACAGCTCAGTCGGGGGCAGAAGGAAGGTCGTGTGCACCGCGTCTGCAGCACATCGGCTGCCAGTTCATCTTCGGAATCTCTCCTGGAATCATCTGTAGCTGTTCCTTTGATTTGTGCAACAAATAACGCCTTGTCACTTGTTCAGTTTTTTTCTCTGTTATTTGTTCTTTGTATTATTGCAATTTTTGCTAGATTTTTCTGATTCAAATTGTATTTTTTATTAATTATTAATTTCAAATATCTTAATCCAGCGGGTAAGTACAATGGAAAAAACGTTCGCTCGTACAGTAGAAATAGCATGGTAGTTTTACGTTTGTTACAAAATAAAATATTATAATGATAAAATAAAAGCAATGAGGGCCTTAATTTTGAAAGTGTGAAAAAAATTTGATGTACAAGAAATGGAAAATCTCACACTTATGTATCTAGGTATATATATTTGTACCATCATTCATGACATACATGATACATAAACATACTGATAAAAACAAAATAAGTTTAAAATTTAATTACAAAAGCGGTCATTTAAAATATAAATTGATAAATTAATATGAAGACGGTGAAAATCAGGAATGTGCTACTCGACAGTTTCGACGATCCGGCAATTCGGCACTGCAAGTTGTCATACCTGTCGTTTGAATAAATAAATAAATACGATTACTTATTATCTTGAAACTCGGTATCGGTACAGTGGGCTTCACACACACACACACACACACACACACGGACACACACACACACACACATCAGTTTCCACAGAAGAGGCACCGGTGTAAGCGAGCAACAGACACATATATTACACATGTGAACATACAATCAGACATAAAGTCACAAAAGCTACGAATATTACACACAAGCAAGACGCGCGTACTAACCTCGTCTGCTTGTCACCAGTTACTTTCTTCCTGTATTCCTCCTCAACAGTCTGACCATCGAAGTACCATGCGTTGTCGTTGAATGGGTACTCGTAGCCTACCTTACAATCGCACTTGTACCCACCTGTTATGAACTTCTTGCCAGCTATGTAGACGCACTGTTGGCGTTTCATGATACTCATTATCGTTGTTGGGACTATTTCATTTAATAACGATTGTCATTCATTCATTTCATTCAATGATCCTCTGTAATCCCTTAAGGGACCGTTGAGGCCGATGATATTCTTCTATCTCTCCAAAATCCTTTTCTTTCCCTCGCCATCTTCATTGAGCTTAATGTTCCAACCCCCGTCCATTCCGTGATATCATCCATCCACTTCCTCACAGGTCTTCCAACTTTTTTCTTTCAGTCCCTCTTTCTCATCAGTACTTTTTTGATCATTCTGCAGATGTGCCCAAAGATACCCAGCTTTCTTTCCTTGACACTTTCATATACAGTTTTTTGTCTTCCAAGATAACGATTGTCGCGTGGAACAAATTGTCGAATAAATAAAATAAACATAAAAATATGTAGTCTCTTCTAATTTAACACTTTTCAACTAGATCTAAAAACCGTTCAACTAAACTAGCCCCAATTTAACTAAAAATAATATTAGGCTGGACAAGCAAACCATCACTACACAAACACACGCATGCTGAGCAAACATACAAACAACAACACCACTAACATATGTAGTCTCGTAGTGGCACCTGGCAGTGTCCTTGAATGCGTTCGGCACGAAGTAGTCTTGCGGGCATTGATTGATGTCCAGTTCATTCAGCATCACGTCAACTGTTACAACGCCTCTGTAGAGAATTAAAAAGATTTGCTGTCGTTGTTTGGTTTTTATTGATCTTAAAATATATGTGTTGTAATAATTTGTTTACAATATTTTGTCACTATGCCGTGTAAGTATGGGTTGCAAGTTACAATTAGTTGCAAGTTACAACTGATTTAATTATCGAACTTTGATGAGCAACAATGAGATGGAGTGGAAGTGGTTAACCAACCAACACCAAATATAAAAAAGAAGGACAACGAAAACAAAAAATGACTTGAATTCAATAGCCGTGCCGACAGAATTGAAGCCGAAGAATGGGACACTGTATGTTATGATCCAGTCATCGATGTAGCCATCACATTTGAAGTAAGGCACTGACCACAGCCCATCCTCTTCCATTGGAGCTTGGAAGTACATCGGGTACAACAAAAAGCTCACCTGAAATTGCAATACATCAGGAACGATAGTAACTCGTTTAATGCCACTATTACAATATTAAACAAACAATATAATTAATATTTAATTGGCAAAACATTAAAACAAATTCTACAAAAAATGATTCCCTACTTGACTGGTTCCATTCACGTCGCTTCTTATTACCAGCTTTTCTCTAAATTTTGACAGGCCGTAAGTGTTTGATTGCCATCTTTCTTTAACGTTTTTGAACCAGGGCTCATCCAAGTAGCTCGTGGGAAACCCTGCGTAATCAACGGCCCTGAAATTTGTGTTGGCGACGTTGGACTGCGGGTTGCTGGGGTCTGGAGCTTTCTCAAATTTGTAAGCGTACGGTCCGAACAGTTCTCTCGTCTTTCCGTTAGGCTCGACGAATTTGTTCAGATCGAAGAAGACACCACTACCCTTCATCTTCAAATCACCCATCGTGTTTGCTAGCACTTCGCCAAATATCTTTTCAATAAAAATTGAGTTTACAAATCCAATAAATTATGTATAAAAATAATGTTTTGATTCAATAATTCAAACTCAAAAAAGCTAAATAATAAGCACCTGCTCAATGTTGAGCGGCCTATCCCCTCTCAAGTTCCCATACTCTTCATACTTGTCCACGTTCTGCATGAAGTTGCTGAGGAAGTGCGACAGCCTCAGTGCGGTTCTGGCCTGGTTGGAGAACAAAACTTCGACATTGTAGCCGACATCTCCCGGAAGAATGAGTTCATCCTTCTTGAATTGTTTGCAGTTGCCTCCGGTGACAGATGTTTTGAAGTTAAGAATCTGCTGCATCCTGTTGTACTGCTTCTCGTCGAACGCCTGGCGCTTCATGCGACGTCTCTTGACGCTTTCCTTGTCAAATCTAAGTGTTAATGATAGTTTTCGTCAGTTGAAAATTCTCTACTAAGTTAACAATTCGTTAATGTTTTCGCCAGCATTGCACGTTAATTAACTTACATTAGATTATTTTGAAAAGAACAACCTTGGAACAAAAGCAATTTTCTTGTTGGTGACACTTTGCAGATGGTAAGGATGCGACACCCTCGGAACGACCTTGGTGGTCTTGGTAACCTTTTCCTCTGAACTCGACTCTTCCTTTTTGTATGAGGTTGTTTCTTTCAAGTTGAACATTCTCAACAACCTCAATTTTTTGTTGAGAATTCTCGATTGTAGAATATGGTCTGGTACTTTTATGACGGATCTGTCCGTTTTCCTGGCGTTGTGAAGTCTCCCATATGTTTCGCCAAGTTTATTAGCCGCCGCATCTTCATAACTATCATCATCTTCATCGTCGTCTTCGTCGTCGTCATCATTTTTCTTGTCCTCGTCAGCAACAATTTCGTCATCGCCATCTTTAGAATCTTCATCGTCACCAAGTTGCACACTTCTCTTTTTCCTCTTACCCATGTAG
Organism: Helobdella robusta; assembly: GCF_000326865.2. Taxonomy (NCBI): domain Eukaryota; kingdom Metazoa; phylum Annelida; class Clitellata; order Rhynchobdellida; family Glossiphoniidae; genus Helobdella; species Helobdella robusta. The sequence continues at coordinate 1,635,662 of NW_008703571.1, forward strand.
TTGATGTCGAAGTTGGGCGTACCCTTCGTATCGTTGCTCCTTATGACGGGGATCACCTGACGCACTGAAACGAAAATTGAAAAACAATTATTTTAAATACATTTTTAAGTGCAGTAAATATCGTGAATAATAAATAATGTGATGCTACGTTGTGTGTTTGTAATGCTGTTGCTGGTTATATCGGTATTTAGCATTTCATCATTAAGTCGTTTCAATCAAACAACATCAAGTTATGCAGAGATTTACTATTTAGTTCTAACAAATTTTCACAGCTAATTCTCACATAAAAAAACTTTTTTTTTGACAAAACAGTGTATGTAATTAAATTGTCTCCAATAGAATAGCAATGGATAGAATAAATTATCACCCACGTTCAACAGGGATGCAGTCGAATCCATTTTCATACTCGATGTAGGTGGCACTCTCGATCTCGATGCCCATGAAGGGTCCGTACTGCCAGGGTGGGTACCTGTAACCTGGCTTGCACATGCACTTGTAGCCCCCTCGCCTGAAACCCCATCCATACAAGGGCTCACACTGAATGAAAATAATTATCTCAAGATTAGTTATCAAACGAAAGATTGAAAAAATGAGATTTTATCTGATTTACTGCAAAAGTAAAAAGCAAATACTTTAATTATATTTTAATTCCCATAGAAAATCATGGAAATAAAAATGGTTGAACTAACAATTGTGCTCGGTTTGCATCTGGCCACATTGGTCAAGTAGTCGGATGATTGTTGATTGATTGGCTGGTTGCCGATGCTGCGCGGGCAGGGGTTGAAATCGATGCTCAGAAACTCCATGTCCATCGTGGTCACTGCAACGTAACTGTGGGTTTTGAAGTTTTTCCACGTGTGTATGTGTGTGTGTGTGTGTGTGTGTGTGTGTGTGTGTTTGATTCAATAGATTTGTGACTCATTCAACTCTGCCCCATTACATAATCGTCTAAAGAATAATAATATAATGAACGGATTTTTATCGAAAGATATTAAAGAAAAACTGACGTCATTCTTCTCAAGTGTATCCAGTCAAGATATCTGGGAATGTGGTCAATCACAGGAGCCACTGCGGACACAATCCAACGATTCGATCGGCCGCAATCGAAATACGGTTCAGTGAAGAGCACCGGCAGATGAGTTTCGTCCAACTGTCCCGGTGAGGGTGGCCCAAAAAGGGTCATCGTATCGAAAACGTCCTGAGTAAATTTGCCGGTTTGATTCGAGTATTTAACACCGACGCTGTACTGATACTTTTTTTTCGAATCTTCACCTTTGTCGGTCCACTTATCAGGTAGAAACAAATCGTACCATTGGTTGATTTTGTATGTATTTAAAGTGTAGTTGTTTTGAGATCCAGCGCCGTAATCTTCAACGTTGATCGTTTTATTGGTCGGTTCTCTGATCCAGTTGGTTGGTTCATTGAAATCATCGAACCTGTAAGCTCTTGGTCCAAACAATGGAATGGTGTTGTTGAATGGTAGTGTTCGGTACCAAGTTGCAAAGGAGCTGTTCTTGTCAAAGAAAATTCCTGATGCGTTGATATTGTTAGGATTGGCCGTGACATCAGCCACTGCCGAAAAGTAGTAGTAGAGCAACCCAGGCTGCATGGGAAAGGTGATGTTGGTGTCCAACCTTTGAAATATGTAACTGTAGAAGAAGGCCCTGTTCAGCGCCATGTTGTGGGTGTGCAAGAGTTTTGTCCTGTTAGGATAAACGATGTAGCTGAGCAGTCGGTTGAACATAGGCGGCTGAGCTACCGAATCTCTTGGCAATCGTAACTCGCTCGCTGATTTCGATTTGCAATTTTGAGCGTTCACGGAATTCATCCTGTCGTCAATTTCGTCAAATTTGTCGTAAGTGAGCCAGTCATAAGCGTGAAGGAAGTTCTTCTTTTTACTAATCTGACCGTCCACCACCGTTGATGTCAGCGCCAAAAACGCGAGTGCGGTAAATGTGATGGCCACTAAAGATGCGGTCACTGCGTCCGAACATGAATTCCCATTTTTTTTAGTTCTGGTTATTAAACTTCCAGATAAGATATTTGTCGCAAACATTATTATTGTTTAATTGAAAAATTAAATAATGTTGAAAAATATCTAATCGTTCATACTGTACATAACTATTTTTTTAATCTGATTGAAAAATACGCTTAAATAAATATTCAACGATTGCCTTCATATGGTGTACTTCATTAATTAGTACACCTGTATGTTTATCTTACCTGTGCGATACATTCAAAAACGGCGATGCGCGAGATTGGCGCTTACGACACTAGCGAACGCAAGAAAAATTTAGACGCGCACGAATATACAAACTCAGCATACGACGAAACTTTCAATTTCTGTATTTTACACTTGCATAAAACCGTCGGTTAGTTTTGCTTTTTTGTTCAAGAAAGCTTTTCAATCAATATTTCACGAAACAAGTGAGAGCTCAATACGTCAAAGGATCAAGCAAGTAATTAACCAACTTTAAAATAATCAATAAACAACAAAGCGGTTTTTGCTGTAATCAATCAATCAATCAATCAATCAATCAATCAATCAATCAATCAATCAATCAATCAATCAATCAATCAACCAATCAGTCAATAAATCAATCAATCAATCAATCAGTCAGTCAATCAGTCAGTCAGTCAGTCAATCAATCGAAAATAATATGTTTTTTCTTTTCTTTAATCATTTCCATGCACTTGTCAGCTCTCCTTTGCAACTATAAAAGGGAGAGAGGGAGAAAAAAAGAAACAAAGTAAAAAAAATTAACAAATTAAAATAATAATAATATAAACTATTATAAAATATAATGAAAATATAAAAATAATACAATATATTTAATAATAATATAATTCACTACATGATAAATCTGAAACGTATGTGCGAAAAATAAATAAAATAATAAATACACATAAAATTTAAGTAAATAAATTAATATAATCAATAATTATGATTAATTTATCATTGCCTTATCTTTTCCCCTAAGTTTTGTTTTCTTTGTCTTTGTGGCCAGTCTGTCCTCTCTATCTTTGAATGCTTTTGCCCAGTAGGTTTTTTCATCATCACCTGGACGTTTGTTGGTTTGTTTGTGTGTGTGCGTGTATATGTATGTTTTTGCACGTGTGTACGTGTGTGTGTGTGTTTTTGTATCTATGTGTGTGAAAGTGTGAGTGTGCGCATCACAATCCTCATCAAACCAGACAAACGTTAACAACATCTTCATCATTATTATCATCGTCAATAAAGCTATCATCATCGTCCTCTTCGCCATCCTTACCAACCTTGCAGAAGGTGAGCTTGCCAGTTGAGTGGTGATAACGACGACTGAGTAATGACGTCACGTGATGTTTCTTCATCGGCACACCTCACATGAGCCACATCGTCATCATTCTTCATCTCTATGAACTCTATCTTGCCCATCATCGAAAGCTTCTCCTGTCGGCGAGTAGCAAGATGACCATCATGATTATGATGATGATTAAGTAGTGATGATGATATTGATGGTTAAATAACGACGATGATGATACAAGTGATGATATTGCAAAAACAATGATAACAAATAATCATTAATATCATTGTATCTTGATACCATCGTATCAAATGTTGTCACCTTGAGGAATTTTTTCGAGACTATTTCCGGCAAAACTATCTTAACAATGACATTTGGAACGAAGGATAAACCGCCTTTATTGGATACCTTCCAAGTTTTGTCGATTGATTGATTATTCGAGTTTTTTGATTGGCTGGTTGACTGGATGTGATTAGTCGAGTTTGTTGATTGGATGGTGGACTGAATTGCTGATTGGTCTAAATTTGTTGATTCCTGTGTGTCCATATTTGATTGGTTCTCTTTAGCTAGGTGTTCGTTTATCAGTCTCAGTTGCTTTTTCAATTTGGACATATTGGACTTCTGAGTGTCTAAATATTCTTGGCGCAACATTAACCATTCTGATCTGCAGGAAACATCAAAGAAGGAATGAGCAATTAAATGAATGAATGGATAAAAGAATGAATGAATGAATGAATGAATAAATGAACAATTAAATGGATGAACCAATTGAAACTTACTTAGGTATAACCCTCAGTTCTGGAATTGTCTTACAGACTTTTCCCTCCCTCCCTCTACCATCATCAGCCATGCATGGAGCCCCATCACCACTACTTCCAACTTCCATTTCATTCTTAATCACATCTCCAGATTTAATTTCCTGATTAGTGAAGTTCACTTTTAAATCTTTCTTATTCGATTTCATACCAGTAACTGCCTCTAGCTTTTTACCTTTGTCAGTCTTCGTAGTCGACGACCTAGCTTTATTATTATTATAATTATTATTAACATTACTGCTATTATTATTGCTATTATTATCAATGTTGTTATTAACATTATTTTCTTTCTTTACAGTTTGGTGACTGCCCTCATTTTCACTGTCCCGTTGTCGTTTTTGCTTTGATTTTTTCTTATTTGTTGATGTTCCATTGTTGTTGTTGTTGTTGATGTTGTTGGTGTTGTTGTTGTTGATAATGTTGTTGATGTTGCTGCTGCTACTAACGACGTTAACAGCAGAGTCATCATCTATTTTCTCTTCACATTTCATGTTTTTAGCTGCACCAGCAGCCGCGATAGCATCTTCAGGATCGCTCGTTGATTTATTTCTTCGTTTTTTGCTGCTCTTATTTTCATTGCTGCTTTTTTGCTGCTGCTGTTGCTGTGCTTTCTTTGGGAGTTGTTCGTCAACTTTCAACTTTTTTGTTGGGATCAAGTTACTGTTGTTGTCTTTGCTATTTGTTTTGTTGTCATTAGTGTTGCTGCTGCTGTTGACAGCATTGTTGTTTTCAACATTTTTGTTGTTGCTGGTAGTGGTGGTGATGTCTCTATCACTTACTTTTCTTTTCCTTGCTGCAAAAATTAGGAAACCAAATAGTGACACGTGAGCGTATAATTTAAAAAAAAATTCTAAATTCCACAGCCTTTTGCTAAATAAAGGGGCAATATTATAAACGGCAACAAGTCAAGAAATGATGGTAATTGTAAAAAAAACATAAACAATGCTCGAATTAATGTAAATAAATAAATTAAAAATCACCATCGGCAACTGACACGACACTGTACAACAACAAACAACACAAACTATCTATTACCGACCTACAACAGCGAAACCTCACCTACCTAACAATTTACTTGTCGACTTGTTGTTGACTTGTTTCTCCAGATGTTTCTCCAACTTGCTGGCACGTGGAAAGATTCCAGGCCTCTCATTCAGGGCAGAGATTGGAGGATTGTTCATTAGCTACGTTAAAAACATTATAACAATGCATGTTTTTCAAAGTAAACATGTGAATTATTTCAGATGAATTGAACTGAGAAAAACCATAAAAAATAAGGGTATTTATGTCTTCATTAACAAAACCTAACATATCAACATCCAGATAAGGAAACAGAAGAGGAAACAACACAAGTACTAAACAATAAATAGCAACAATAACACACACAAACACACACCACATACCACACACACGCGCGCGTGTACACACAAGTAAGTAACAACCTCGCAAGCAGTTAAAGCTTGCTGCTTAGTAAGGAACTCAACAAATGCAAAGCCCTTGATATCTTTGGTGCTTTTAAATTTGGGCAGACTGACGTAGACAACCTTTCCACAGCTGGAAAATACTTTCTGAACCCATTCAATTGTGGCCTTTTGAGGTAGACATTCCTGGGGTTCATGATGGGAAAAAATATGAGAAAAACTGACAAAAATTTCAATGTAAGCATTTAAATAATATAAAAGTTAAAATTATTACGAGTTAATATTTTTTTCATTTTTCTATAATATGCAAATGACGACATGATGTAAGACTATAAAATTACCAAGTGCTGCAAAATAATCTATGTAAATCTTCATGAAACAAGGCTATGTGACATTAAATGTTGTTTCAATTCTTAACATGCTCTTCATAAAATAACTTTATCACATTTATAAACACACAAAAAACAACAAACGCATAAACAAAAAATAAACAAACAAACAAAAATACATGTTTAAACAGACAAACACTTAAATACAAAAACACAGGACCATACATAAAATTACTAAAACACATGAACAAAAAACAAACAAACCACATAGACAGTTCTTTCGTCGACATCTTTTGGCTCAATGAATTCATTCTTTCTGCCAACTTTAATTTGCTCTTCGTCAACCTTTCATTAAAAGTTTAATAAAAATTTATTTTAAATGAAAAAACAATAAATATTTTTAAAATACCAAAAATAGAAATAAAAATAAATAAAAAATTCTACTAAATAATTATATGAATGATAAAAATGCAAAAAATAACTAGATTGATATTGATTACTTTTAGGAGTTCAGATTTTTTAACAGCATCTATGATGGTTTCAATGTTCGATGTTAGAGCTTTTATTTTGTTGAATTTCAGAAACACATTCAGGTCAATGACTGGTTAGAAAAAATAAAATTATGAAGAAATAAAATAAATTAATAAATAAATGAAAAATTATAGGAGTAAAAAAGAAAATTATATAACTATTTTAATGATTAAAACTTTAAAAATCACCAATTCAAAAAAAAAAATTAATTAATGACTAAATAATAAAACAGAAATATGAAACGAAATAAAAATAAAAAAAATACCAAAAATAAATTTAAAAAAATTTTAAATTATATCATACGGCCATCACTGGATGACTGAACTTGATGTTTCAGGAATCTGTCCTTTTGTAGGTTTGCATCACTGAAATAAAACTCCATCTTCAGATAGATAGGGGTTTGAAGTTTTTTTTTAATTAAATATTAAAATAAAAATGAATGCACAATAAATGTCGGAGTGCAATATAGTTTTTAATTTATAAAACATAAAAAATTAGATCATGACATAAAATAAATAATATTAAATAATAATAAATAGTATTAAATAAAATAACTTACCTGCCCCATTATTTGACTGTGAAGATTCTTTTTACGCTGCCGACTCTTCTTACTTTTGCCAGACGATTTTGATTTACTTGGTTTTATTAATCCAGCCTCCGCCATACTAACATATAAATAAAAACTAATCCAATGTTTTTTAACTGAATAATTAATTTTATAATTTTAAAATTAATTTAATCTATTTTCAATCAGGTTAGCGTAAAAAAGCGAACCGTTTACGACATGAATTGAATTTGCCGTATTTTTAATAATGGAGTTTACTTTTAAACTGTTTTTAAATAAAAGACGAACAGCGCTGAACTCGCTGAATTTTATAATTTCATTTCAAAAATTGTTGGTTGGTCTCGGTTGATCTCTAATACTCAGGTTGAATTAGTTTCGTTCCATATCCAGTGCACCCAGTGCACCTGTCAAATTAGTGGATTGGTTTATCGGTTTTCCATTAAGCTGAACTGTTTAATAATTGACAGTATTATTTTCATCTAACTACCAATATTTTATTTTTTTATAATCGTCATATTAGAGAACGTACAATCATTTTTGACCACTGAACAATGTAGTTCAGTGTTTTCGATGGTCCTGCGTTTTCATCATTCAAGCCATTCATAAAACAAAATGAGTATAGATGTCAACTGTTCTGTGTTGTTTGGTTTGTGATACATTGCTAATTTTATCTCATTCAACTTTGAACTTTTTGATTATTATCTATAAACTTCTATTCTGACTTTTCCCCACTCAATGGCAATCACTGAGAAGATCTGAGTAGGTAGGCCTCTAAAGTTACATGCACAAAAAACTGTGAAAAAATAAAGCAGTTCTCATTTGACTGTTTACTTGTGAATTGAAAACATCTTGACAAATTAAGGGAGCAGTTGATCTACAATTCTATACTTTAAAATTATTTGATTTTCGATCAAACCGTAAAATAGCAGCCTTGTCGAATTTCATATAAATAATGAAATTTGAATCGCTCATTAATTTTCAATAACCAAAAAGTCCGATGTAACGCATTAAGATTTTATTCTGAGGAAATGGAAAACATTAAAGAACAATCATGACGGCAAATTTTAAGATGTAGCACTTCAAAGCAAACATATTTGAAACTTTTGAATAAAAAGCAATGCTCGTTTGTTCTACATTTAACTTTTTATGTACATTAATCTATAAATTATAAACTGATTAACTCGAAAAATCGAAAATTATAAGCCAGTTGAAATCAACTCGAATCTGTACTTATATCGAAGATTAGCCCCATTATTTGAGAGCAATATTATTTATATAACTAATGATGAAATAAACTAGCAGACTCAGATAAGGCTATATTGAATAATGAATGATAAAAATGTAATTATACGTAAATTTTAAAAATAATATTATGACTTTATTTCGTAATTGAAAAATGCAACTATCGATTCAGCCCGTTGGTACCGTCGCAATCATTATTTTGTCCATCGCCACTGCCGAGGCTATTGACCGATTGTGGATCGGTCCTCTCCATTGAAACTCGATACTTGGGTCTTGTGGCACTGGTCGTTTGGATCCGAGATATAACGACTGGATTCGAATTGAAGGACCTCATCATCTCCACGTCGGTATCAGTGTTACCACTGTTGGACGCAACGACTTCCGACTGCCTGAGCCACTCGTTCAGGAAAGACGAGTCGCTGCTGCCTCCATCACCAACAATGCAGCCACCGAATCCTTGGAGTGCATCTGTGTACATCTTCAACGCAGGACCAAAAGATTCATCATCGAAGTTGTTACATCCGGTTGTCTCCATGTTGCCATCGTCACCACCTTCCAGAACAACTCTCTTTACAATTGTCTGCTTCTGTTTTGTTTTAATGGTTTTTCTAACTATCACACGACCGTCAGGTAGAGTTTCTTCTCGTTCCTGAACATCAGTAGTAATTTCCGGTTCACCTTCCACAGTATCCGTGTATATTTTCAAACTGGAGTGGGAGGATCCAGATCCTCGGCGTCTGCGGGGAGAAGTAGCGTTGCCTAGTGACGTAGCGGAAGCAACAGATGACCTTGACCTCGGTGAAATCATTCCTAGGACCACATCGCTGTAACCAGATTTGACGCTCGACGTCTCGGACATGTCGACGTCAGGTATTTCTTCGGTGATGACGTCCTCAATGACGTCACCGTTGTGCAGGGTCTTGCGAATTTTGCGTGTAATCAACTTGCGAACACGAGATCTTATGATGCGCTTCTGTTGTTGTTGCTGATTTGTTGCTGCCGACTGTCGAGTTGGTCTTTGTTGCTGCTGCTGGGGCTCTGGGATGATGAAAGATGGAGGTTTTCCCTGTTTTGTAGTTGTTGTTTTATCTTCATACTGTTTTTGCGGTTGTTGCTGAACTTGTTGTTGAGATTGTTGTTGCTGGTCTTTTGGGGTCTCAGTTTTGGTTTTGACTTTTGATATTGTTGATCTGTAAGGTGGCACTCTCACGATTCGTTCTTTCACGTTGTCAACGTACGACGCCGATGCCGAAAAAAATTCAGGAAATTCGAGACCCAAACATTCGTAAAATATTTTTTGAATGGTTGAATCGCTGAAAATATTTTGCTGAAGTTCTTGGGATGGGTGTTGTTGAACTTGTTGTGGTCCGTCTGCAACTTTGTTCAATAATAACTGAGATTTGTCTTCATACATTTCTGTTTGCTGCTGTGGTTGTTGTTGTTGTTGTTGCTGTAGCTGCTGTTGTGGCTGTTGTTGTACGCTCGACTCAGCAGTCATCCCTTCTTGAAAAACACTTGGACTATCAGCATCTTCATTGCTGAGATAGGCTACCACCATGGTAACCTTCTTTTTCACCCAAGTGCCATCTTCCAGGGTTTCCTCATTCTCGTCAATGGAAGTCGTCGTCTCGACGTTGGCAGCGTACGGATCCTTGATTTCTGTAGGCGATTCAAACACGTACTCATCTATGCATTTGCCGACAAAAGTCTCGAGCTGTTCAGTAGCCACGACCACTCCTTGCTGCAGCGTACTGCGTTGTTGTTGCTGGTAGTAGTTACGCGTCATGACTTTGCGCGTCGTTGACGTTTTTCCATCTTCTGAGAGAGTTAGTTTTTCAGTTTCATCGATTTTGCATTGAATATCACCGTCAATAATTTCATATGTGAAATCGGGCGTTGGTGTTGTTGTCACTTTTGTTTCAGATGTTGTTGTAGCAGTTGGGGATGTATCAGACGCCGATGTTGTTGTTGTTGGCTCAGATTCAATGTCCTGTATCACCGATGGTGATGAGATCATGGAACATTCCTCAGAGATTGGTTGTATTTGTTGTTGAGCAGTTGTTGTAGTAAAAGATTTCATACTGTCTGTCGTGGTAGTAGTAGCAGATGATGCCGCGACAGCAGCTTTTTCCGACACTGTTGAGATTGTTGTTGTTATTGTTGTGTCGGTAGTAGTTGTTGTGTACGTCGGCGTTGTCAGTGTTGTTGTTAGTGTTGATGTTGTTGTTTCAGTTGTTGTTTTTGCAGCTTCGTCAACCGTTTGTTCTGTAACTTCCTTTAGCTGTTCAGTTTCAATTAATTGTTGTTGCTGTTGTTGTTGTTGAATTTTAAACATTTCGACATGTTCGGTTGAGATAGGTTGCTGTAATTCATGTTGTTGATTTTCGCTAATTGGGAGTTGTTGTTGTTGGGTCTGATGTTGTTGTTGGTCTTCTTCTTTCAATTGCTTCTCAACAATCAAACGCTCTTCAGTTGATATCATTATTTCTCCTGTTTGCTGTTTCTCTAGAAATAAATCTCCATGTTTTTGCAGTTTGAATTCTTTATCAAGTTGTTCCAATTGCTGTTCATTCATTTGTTGCTGATGATCATCTGCCAGCGTGTCTCGTTGTTGTATTGTTTGTTGTTGTATTGTTTGTTGTTGTATCTCTGGTGTATGTGCTTGTTCTGTTAATTGTTGCTTACCAGATGGTTTCATCATTTGTTCTTCTATTGAAACACTGACAACATTTTCATTCAAATTTTCAACTTTAACTTCTTTGTTAACAGAAACGTCTGCCGACCTTTGATTCTCTTTAACAAAAGAGATAGCTGAATCGGTCAACGAATGTAATATTTGTTCTGCCATTAGCTCAACATCTCTATTCGTTGTTTCACCTACGTCCATTTTTATAATTTTCTGATCAGCATTTTCAACAGGTGTTTTAACACTTTCCTCTACAACTTCCTCAAAGTTTTTTTTGCCAGCTGACTTTGTTCTTTGCAATTTTAACATTGTCGCCATAATTGCGGCTAAATAATTGTTTTGTCAATTTTTAACATTAATATTGAAACGCAATAACTAATTTTTAAAAATTATTAAAACCACACAAACCTGGCACTTGATTGAGAGTTTCAACATCTTGACCTTCATAAACCAGATGTAGGTCTTTGAAAGCTTCATAATAATGCTCCAATCTTTCCAACAAAGTTGCATTCTGCAGCTTAATCTTCACCTCTTTCTCAGCTTCTTTCTTATTATCAGTCAGTCGTCGGGTGATGATGAAGTTGAAGAACTCTTGAAACTTCTCTTTCACCTGCGTTGCTCGCTCCTCTGACTCGTTGACAGGCTTCAGCTGCTCGAGTAGTTCTTGAACCAGCGATATGTTCATCACTGACGTCCCTTCTATGAAACAATGAAAACAAATGTTCACCTTGTTATATTTAATTTTAAAACGAGTTGTTAGCCAAATGCATCACTAAGATAAAAATAAGTTTAATTTTTTTTTACAACGTTTACCTGTCAATTTTTCAAGCAGTTCTGGACTTGGTTCCGTGTTTTGGTCTGATGGTGTGTGTTGGTTCTCCGCAAAATCAACTTTACATTCAGTTTCATCAATGTTATTCATTGATTCTTCAACTTTTTGCACCGTCTTCTCAACCTTCTCGACTGCCTTTTCTACTTCATGAAAGGATTTTCAAC
>NW_008703571.1:1647967-1695270 GCF_000326865.2 Helobdella robusta
ACATTGATTTGTTCTTTTGTCGCACTCTCTTGCTCGTTACATGCAACAATAATTTTTTCAGGCTCTTCTGCTTTCTGGACTGGTTGGTCAAAATTTTGTATTGACATTGAATCTTCAATTTTTTGAACCGATTGTTCAACCTTTAGAATGGCGTTTTCAACTTTTAGATAAGAATTTTCAACTTTTTGTACCATTTTCTCTACCTTCTGCACCACCTCTTCAACCTCTTCAACATTCTCTGCTTCATTAAGTTTCAGCACATCTTCTACATTTGGTACTGGCTCATCAATAATTGTAGTTACATTTTCAAGTTTTTGTACTTCTTCAACATTTTGAACTTTTTCAAATTTTTGTATTTCAACTGTTTTTTCTTCAATTTTTTGTACTTCTCCAACTTTTTCAACAACTTTAACGTTATTTACTTTATCAACTTTTTCAACCACTTCGGTTTTTTGAACATGTTCTATCTCTTTTTGTAATTCATCAACTTTATCAACTACTTCAACTTTTTCAAACACATCATCTTTTTGTGCTTGTTCTTTTTGTACTTCTTCATCCTTTTGTACATCTTCGGCTTTTTGTACTTCTTCCATTTTTTGAGTTACAACTATATGTACATCTTCAACTTTTTGTTCTTCTTCCACTTTTTGTACATCTTCAACTTTTTGTATTTCTTCAGTTTTTTGTACTTCAACTTTGTGTACATCTTCAACTTTTTGTACTTCTTCCACTTTTTGTACATCTTCAACTTTTTGTTCTTCTTCCACTTTTTGTACATCTTCAACTTTTTGTGTTTCTTCCATTTTTTGTACATCTTTAACTTTGTGTACATCTTCTACTTTACATACATCTTCAACTTTTTGTACTTTCCCAATTTTTTGTACTTCTTCGACTTTTTGTACTTCTTCAACTTTTTGTACTTTCCCAATTTTTTGTATTTCTTCAATTTTTTGTACATCTTCAACTTTTTGTAACATTTCAGCGTTGTGTACTTCAACTTTTTGTACTTCAACTTTGTGTACATCTTCAACTTTTTGTATTTTTTCCACTTGGTCTACATCGTTAACTTTTTGTACTTCTTCAACTTTTTGTACTTCTTCAACTTTGTATACGTCTTCAACTTTTTGTACTTTTTCAACTTTTTCTTTTAGTTCAACTTTCTGCATTTCTTTCAAATTTTCTACCGGTTGTTTAACTGTTTCAACTTTTTCAACTTTTTTAATTTTTTTCACTTCTTCAACTTCTTGCCCTTTTTCAACGTTTTGTACTTCTTCAACTTTTTCTCTTGGTTGTTTATTTTTCTGCGCTTCTTCCAAATTTTCTAATGGTTGTTGAACTGTTTCCATTATTTCAATATTTGGTTCGGGCTTTTCAATTTTTTGTACTTTTTGTCTTGATAGTTCAAAATTTTGTGTCACTTTTGATGTTTCACCAGTGGCTTCAAGTTCACTAACTTTTTCAACAGTTGTTTGTTCATTAATTAGTTCTATTGCGTCGCTAAACATTTCTTTTGTGACATCTGCAGTTTCGCTACAACAAACATTTGAATCGGGAGGAGCGTTCGATTTCAAAACTGTTGTAACCTCACTGACCGGCTCTAACTGATCTACATAAGTTGAAACAGGAACATGCACATCACCAATCTCAGCAGTCTTATCAACAACATTCGCCTCCACACACTCGCCGCTTGCAGTGGCAGCTTTACAAGGTGCTTCATCGACGATCTCCACCATTTTTAGATCCACAAATTTTTGGTCCTTATTCATTTTTTTTAAAAAGGTTGTTGTTAAATCCACTTTCGTTTTTTCGACAACTGTTGCCAGTTCTGTCGGCTCGGTAATTTCAATTTTTTTCTGATATAAACACTCTTTAACATTTTCCACAGTTCTACCAGCCGGTTGGTCAATGTTTAAACTGCCATCCTTCTCAAGGACTGTCACTGGTTTTTCAACGACAGTTGTTTCATATTGAACGACCCCATCTTTCACGTTTGTTAGTTGTCCTCCGTCAGTTTTAATTTGTTCCACAATTGAAGTTACTTCACCAGCTGCTCCAGCAATTTTTTCAATCCGTTGTTTTGTCACTTCAACAATATTTCTTTCAGCGTAACTTTTTTGTATCTCAACATCAATTGTTTCATCTACTTCATCCAGGAGGTTATCCGCAACCTCTCCATTTATATTTTCGGTTCCTTTAATTTTTGTAGCAGTTGGTTTAACAGCTTCGACAGCTTTAAAAGTTACTTCATCAACGTCAATCGTCTCAACTGTTTTCGTTTTTTCAGCAGCTTGTGTCACAGCGACAACGTTTCCATCAACAGGTTCTACCATTTCATCATCATGCGGTTTTGTTAATTCAACAATCATTTCTGTCGTTTCCACATGTTTTTCTGTTTCTGTCACATTTGGTACTTTTTCAACAATTTCATCAACATCCTTCCACAAAGTTTTTGTTGTTTCTAAATTTTCAACGCAGATTGTTGTAGTCTCAACTACGGGTTCACTTATTTCACCAATTACAGTTTCACTTTTTTTCGTCTGATAAATTTCAACAATTTTTTCAGTCAAATCGACGTCTATTTTTGTTTCCAGCTTGGTGTCTTCTTTCTTCTCCTCAACAGACTGTGGCCCGGCAATTAGATATTTCATTATATCTTCAGGTAAACTTGATGGCATGGTGCCTTCAACCTTTCCATCAACAAAACTTCTTTGGACAAGGCGTTCATTAACAGCATTTGTAAAACTAACATCTACCCCAGTCGTTATTTTCTGGTCTTCAATCTTTGATGGTCTTTTAAAAACAACCGTTCTAATAATTTTCTTCTTTAGCCACGTATTATCAGGCAACAATTCACAATGTTCTTCGACGCTGGTGCTTTTTTCAACGTTATCTTGTTGTTGCAAGTATCTTTCGACATCACTATTATTGCACCCAGGATTCAACCCTGCTTGAAACTCCACAATATTTTCCTCAACCAAAGTACCCACTTCAACTTCCTTCACAACTCTCTCAACTTTTTCATCACCCTTCCCAACGACTTCCACCAAAGGTTGTAAACATTTTTTGGTGAGCGTTTTGTTTTTCACCACAACTCCATCTTCACGCATGTCCATGTGCTCCTTTACGTCGAATATTTCCGTGAATTCTTTGTCGGATGGAGCAGTTGGGTAAAATTGTTGTTGATGAAAATATTGCAGTTGTTGTGGTGGCTGATGTGAGTGTTGTTGTGGCTGTTGTTCTGGTTGTTGCGGTGGTTGTTGCTGAAGATGAAACGATTTTTTGTGCTGCATAATTTCTTGTACCTCTTGTTTCGATTGCGATTGCATTGTTTTTATTTCCTCTTGTTCTAGAATATTATCTTGCTGTGGAAGTTTTTGTTGCTGAATGGTTTGTTGCGTTTCTTCTACTGCGTCTGAATTTTTTTTATTCAAGTTAGTTCTGATAATTTTTTTCTTCAGCCAGAGACCAGTGGGAAGAGTTTTTTGCAACTCGCACGTTGAAATGATCCTTTCGACATTTTCTTCCGGCTCGTTCAAGACATCTGAAGAGGTTTCAGTTATTTCTTCAACAACCCTCGTTCCAACTTTTTTGAATTCATTCCCCTTCTTGATCATATGATCCTGGCTGGTAATTTTGAAATGAATTCTTGTGCCATTCTGTAGAATTTCTTCGCGTTCATCAACTTTTACCTCCGATGACTGAGATGTTTCATCAAGTTTTTGTTCGTTGGATATTTGTGGTAGCACTTGTTCCTGGTTGCAGGGCTCGGCCATCAAAAGAGATTTATTAATAACTTGTTTTATGCTATCGTCGACAGAGGTCACTTCGACATCTTCTTCATCTTCTTCAATTTTTTTTCTACTCAGCTTTACGTTTGTCACCTTCCTTTTCAACCACTTCCCGTCCGTTAGAACTTCAAAAAACTCTTCCGATGCAGACTTCCTCACCACTCCAACTTCATTTTCACCTTTTATTCCTTCTTCAATTTCTTCTATATGCTCTTCGACTTCCGTTCCTACAATGACGTCACTGATGACCTCATCTGCCATGTCAATGGAAGATGCTCTGCTTATTTTTTGTTTATGTTGTCTCGTGAGTATTTTGTACTTAAGAAGACCTCCATCAACACCTTCCTCTTCTCGCTCATCAACTCTTGGATTGTCAGTGTAAGAGGTAATAACCAGGGGTCCCAAGTTTGGATCGTTGATCCGTTGAGTGGCTGTAATTGTGATTGCTGCCGAAGATGTTGGTGTTGAGGGCTGTTTGGAAAAAACTTCAATCACCTCCTGCTTCTTGTTCCTCGGTTTTGGTGCTGGTACGGGCGGTTGAAATGTTTGTTGTTTCAGTACTTGCTGCCCCTCGGCATCTTTTTCATTTCCCAAGTACATCTCCGATGTTTGTGAGGATGTTTCGGATGACTCGGACAGTTTTTCTTCCCTTTCTCCAGCATCTTCCGATGCACTTTCAAGATCTTCTGGCAATGACTTTTTAATTTCAGTCCGTCTGACCTTCCTCTTAACCCAGGTACCATCACTCGCGGTTTCATAAAAATCATCGATAGAAGTAAGCTTATCCAAGTCTTCGTTTTCATTATTCAGATCAACATCAGCAGCAATTTCGGTGATCTCCTCATCTATTTCTACTCCAATTTTTTCCTTCCTGATTATTTTTTCCACAACGGAACCATCTGAAAGTTGTCGCTTAATTGCTATCGGCCTCACGCGACGTTTTGTAACAATTTTGAAAATCCTCCTCACCCCATCCGACTTCACATCTTCCCATTCCTGAACTCCCAACGTTTCAGTTTCATACGGAAGTGTGTAGGGAGTGGTAGGGATAGGCGGAGCTTGTTTCAATGAAGGAGATGATGGTGCTGATGACTCTCGTGAAATTAATACTTCCTCCTGGCTAGAAGGAACAACAACGTTAATAATAGTTGAGTCTTGTGAAATGGGTAATATTTGTGTTAGTACGTTTGGAACATCGTCCTCATCTTTTCCTAATATCAAAATTGATGGCTGCAGTTGACGATGCGGTGCATCTTGTTGCGTAGTTGGCTCTTGCGTTTGTTTTTGTCTGTACTGTAGTTGCATAGATTCTTCAGTTTCATTCTCGCTGATTTCAAGTTGTTGTTGTTGCTGTTGTTGAGTGTTTTTAACTTCAACTTGACCTTCATCTTTTTTCTTACGTTTCAAACATTTTTGTATAACTTTTTTCCTTATTACAGAGTTGTCAGGCAGCCTTTCTTCAAACTCTTCAACACTTGTTTCGTATATTTCAACGTCTTGCGACGTTTGAAGATCTGGTGGGAATTTCGTTATCTCTTCGGTCAGTAAGGTTTCAACAATTTCATCTTCGGTGACCACTTCTATTGTTGTGTCATCTCGAACTATTCTTCTAGTCACAGGTTTGACCAAATTTTTTGATGAAGTTTTGTGCTTAACCACGGTGCCATCGTCGAGTTTTTCCTCTTTGACGTTTAACGTCATTTCTGGAGTTTCTCGCAATGTTTCAAGGCCAGCTGATGGCGTTGAAAATGTCGAAGTTACGGTTGAAGTTGACGTAGCTGACGTTGTTGTTGCTGCAACGAGCGGCGATATACTTGCCGTTGTTGTGTACGATGAGGTAGGCGTGGTTGTGGCAGTAGCTACAGTAGCCGTTACTTGACCAATTATATCTACAGCTTTTGATGTAGTAGTTGTTGTTGTTGGTGTCAGTGTTGTTGATATTATTGTAGTTGCAATTGGCACTGATGTTGTTGTGGATATTGATGTCATTGTTGTCACTTCTGTGGTTGCAGTTAAAAGTTCTTGAAGACCGGCGTCATCAGTTGGAGGTGTGTAGTAATACACTGACTGACGGGCTTCTGTGTTTAATTTAAATAAAAACTTGAAGTTAGCGTTGCAATAAATTATTAGAAAGACTCCGCCGAAGCGAAGGCTCGGGTGGATATTCGTATGCGGACGCGGTTCGGGACCGCGTGGTGCGGAATTCGAATGTCGCCCGGTAAAAATCTACAGTATCTTTAAATAAATTTACTACCTAATTAATCAATCACAAATTTTTCACAAACAATTGAAAGTTTTACCATCTGTTTGAAATTCGTTCAAGTTTATATGCAATGATTTGTCTGTAGGTGCCGAAGTAATTGTTGCTGTTGTCAAAATATTGCTAGTTGCAGCAGTTGTAGGCAGACTCGTGGCGAGTGAAATCGTCGTCGTGGTTAAAAATAAATCAGTTTTTGGTGTCGTCGTCGCTGGAGCTGTCGTCATCACGTTGGAATCATTGCATGGTGTCGAGGTTGTTGAAACTGTCGTTGTTAAATTAACAGTTGTTGTTTTTGTTGCGGCGATAATTTTTTGTTGGTCTCCTGTTTTTGAGAAGATTTCTTCGGGCCAATGTGATTGGATGGGTGGTCGCTGTGGAGACTTTTTACGAGTTACCTGTGCAATTTTTTACACCCACCAACATGTTATTTCAGAGTAGTTTTTTTAATCGAATTTAATTCTGACAACACGTGCACACGGAATCTAATTAATTTATCAATAATATCAAAAAAATGTTTGTTTTTACGACGGTCAATAGATAAATTAAACTCGAAGGCCTACATGAACTTTGGTAACTTTCT
Source organism: Helobdella robusta (assembly GCF_000326865.2). Lineage (NCBI taxonomy): Eukaryota > Metazoa > Annelida > Clitellata > Rhynchobdellida > Glossiphoniidae > Helobdella > Helobdella robusta. Next base: position 1,654,596 of record NW_008703571.1, read on the forward strand.
TTTTGACCCAGACGCCAGATGGCAGTTTTTCATCAAACTCCTCGACGTTTGTCTCACTTTCGAGATCTGTTCCGTACGCCACGTTCACTCCTGGCTCCAGGTGGTACACCTCCTCAAGAATCTATGGTCAGCCAAAATAAATTTGGTGGCACGTGAATGAAAAAATATAAAAGAAGGGAAAGTGAGAAGTTTGGTGAAAATGTAGATAGAAAAATTTAATAAAATTATTTTATGAAGTGCAAAATCTTAAGAGTAAAAGACGGAGGAGTAAGTAAGGAAAACCTCCTCTCCAATGATAGTTTCCTTCTTTATCTCCGTCCACTGGCCACTCTTGAAGTACTTTTCCAGGACGGGTTGTATCGTCCGTATGGTCTCAGTTCGGTAACGAACTGTTGAACCTATACGATGATAATAATAATAATGACAATAATAATAATAACAATAAATAATAATCAAATAATAATCAAAATAAATAGCGCAACATAACATAAATGAGAAGAGTAAAAGGCGCGAACTTTACTTTCTTACGCCGCCAACCAAAAGTCATCTAGCAAGTTATCTCACTTACCATCCTCTAGATTCTCTTCCCTCTCATTGAGTGCAGTAGTTTTATAGATCTGATCATCCAGATACTCGATGACGGGAGTTTTTTCGCGGTCATCATCATCAACATCGATTCCAGTACTCCGGATGATATCATCGGCTGAGGCCGCAAAGGTCGCTGACAAGTTAGCGGCAGCGGCGGCAATCCGTCCGTCTGCTGTGTCGTCTCGTTTCGAAAGCATTTCTTCCGAGACACATTTCAACGATGGATCCATCTCCTGGTCAATTAGCGCCAGAGGGGCCAAGCTGTCATTGGTTGATTTCGTGATGACGTCACTTGTTGACGTCGATATCTTTTTAGCTGTTCAATTTAAAAATCGTTTTTCATGTTTAAAAATTTATATTAAATTTTTTTAATATTCCATCACGTTATTTTTCAGATTCGTTATTGCTATTTTAAGAACTGTTGCTTAAGAATAGTGTAAAATGTTTAAAACGCATAAATTTTATAAAAAGCGTGTGAGATCTGACCTTTGTGACCTTTGGGGTAAATATTTCTTACCATCTTCCACCTCGTTCCGTCCCACATCTCCTCCAACTCATACTCGATGCCCTCGCCCAGTTCGCAAACTGACAACAAGCGTGATAGTAATAACGATGATAACCAAACATGATAATTTAATTCAGAAATAAAGTGCAAACAAATAAAAAAAAATTATTATTTTCACATTTTATTGAAAACTGATTGATATATTTAAATATATTTAAAATATTTAAATTAAACCATCGAGTGTCGGTTGAAAATCAACTTCAGATTCGGACGGTGTGGCTGTCAGGTTGGAGAGGCCATCCACGTACGCAAGCTTGCCCGACTTATCTTAAATATAATAATTAATATATAAATAATAATATAAATAATAATATAAATAATAATATTATTATCAAAAATAATAAAAATGGGCGTTGAGATGGTATAGTTAAGGCGCTTGTTCCTGCTATTGCGGTGACTTGGTTCGTTTCGTATGCAAACAGATCCTCGCTCGCCTATCACACGCAGTATACGTGTGTGTGTGTGTGTGTTTGTATTGTACGTGCGTGTGTGTGCGCGAGTATGTGTGCGTGTATGTGTGTGCACGTGTGCGTGTTGTTGATACCTCTGAAAATTTTTAAAAAGAAATTATTAATATTAATAATTTAAAAAGCTTAACACCACACCGATAAAACAGCAATAAATAAAATAGTGAGAAAATATGATACACAGTTAAATTCGACAATCCCACCTTTTGGATAATCCTGCTTGCCGAGAAGAGAAGCTCCCTCGCTGGCAGAATCGTATGAATTTGCATCCTATGTACGTACGTATGTGCGTATTGTGTACAATACGCATCGTGTGCATCAAATGCGTATGTGTAAAATGTACAGCAATTAATACATGTATGTCTATGTGTGCATGTATTTGTTTGAAGATATGCGTGTATGTGTCATGATGCACGTATGCGATTCTTGGTAGCACTCATGTCAGGGTTAGAAAAAAATGGAAAATTATCATAATACTTATCGTCATCATCGTCTTCATCATCATCATTGTCATCGTCATCATCGTTGTCGTCATTATCATCGTCACCATCATCAGCGTCGTAGTCGTCATCGTCATCATCACCAGCCTTGAAAGATGCATGTTCTCCATAAGACCTCTCCATAGATCCACTGCGATGCATTGATGACCCGCGGGAAGATGCGAAGTCCGCAACTGCCCTCTTGCTCAGGTAGTCCTGAGGTCCTTCGTACACTGGGAGTTGTTTATGTGTGTTGTTGTTTGTGCGTGTGTGTGTTGTTGTTTGTGCGTGTGTGTGCTGTTATTGTTTTTGTCTGTTTCAGTGATGATGTCTTTTTTAGAGCCTGTTGAGTGTTGAGCAAGTGCTTTTTAGGTGGAAAAGTTTTACGGTCAAATTAGTCGATTACGTCATGTTATGCTGTGTTTGGGATTGCTGTTTGAGTGGTATTGATAATTTTGCAATCTATGTAAATCATTTGAAACTAAAAAATATGTATGAGTGTCTACGTAAGGTGTAGTAAATGGCCCAAACCATTGTCGAGGTACTCCTTTGCAACCCTCATCTCTCCGGCGTCTGTCACCTGCCTGATGTTGTACATGCACCTGCTCAACACATCCTCTCTGTAGATCTGCTTTAAAGCTTTCTCTAAATTGTTACCTACAAATAATTTTCACAAATCACATTCTTCTGTATTTTATTTTTCATCAAAATTTCAAAGCATTTTTTAAAAATTTACGACTTAGAAGAAAAAATAAGAAGAAAAATAAAACAGAAATAGATTGAGAAGAAATATAATAAATTTGTTGAGAATCAAGTTAACGAGCGATGGAGGTAAGCAGCAGCAACAGTAATTGAAGTCTAACTGCTCGTTGTTAACAAATACTGACCAGTTGCTTTTTCTTTGTTTCTTTGCACCCAGGTGTGGAGCATAACAAGAGCCTGCTCGGGCAAAAAGTCGTAATCTGATTGGATGTTATTTATATCACTTGGGGTGAGACCCAGTTGAAGAGCCAATGGGATCCAATCAGTGTCGAGAGCGTCTGCTATGTCGGTTAATCTCAGTTCGGCTTTTGATATTTGTTCTTCTGCAGGTATGAATTGTATGATTGTTATTGTAACCATTTGCAATGTTATGTACATGCTATAATATAAACACTTTTTTGTGTTTGTGAAATTGCAGTAATTATGGAAGCATGCAAGCCGTGTTTTTTGAAACTTTTGTATGTAGATTTAATCAACTTTTGAGAAGAATATTTCATAAATTGAAGATAGATTCAATTATCAATATCAATACCTGTTCTTTCTGGCATCTCTTGGTAACCTCTGGCAAGGTCTCTAGAAACATTGACGTCATCATCCAAATTATGAAGGCTTTTTGGAAGGTAAATGTCAAGGACGCTGATGGGTTCAATGTGAAGGTCGAGACTGCTTCTGAAGGTCACCTTGCCACGTGGTACGTTGTTGTGGTCGTTGTGGTTGTACTTGTCGGTAGTGCGGAGTCTTAGTGGCAGTCTGTTCTCGCGGAGGGGGTGGAAGATGAGGGCATGTTTCTCGTCTGGTCGCTGCGAGGGTTTGAATGCCGTCACTTCACCCTCCACTTCCACGTATATTGGTCTGCCTTGAAGTACCTGCCATTGTGCGTTTGTGTGCGTCTGTCCATCAGTTTATCTCATTTAGCAAATTTTTATGAAATAACAAATTCTCATTTGCATATAGTTAATATTTTAAAAATCAGAACTAAAATATTTTTTACTTCAACTTCTTGGCTTCTGACAATCTCGTCAAAGCCTTCATTTCTCCGTCCGTCTTTCAATCTATCGGCTCTGTCTTCAGTAACGCAAAAGACTCTGACGTTGCCCTCTCGCTGGTTCAGACCTTGAACCAGTATGATGAACTGCGCCAGGAAGGGAGCGGCCGATGTCTCGTGCTGAAGGCGGGTCAGTTTTTGTAGCCAGTTCTTGTCCGATTGTTTTACGTTCACCAGCCAGTATCTGTTTGTTGTCGTTTGTGGTTGTTTGTGGCTGTTTTTAGTCGTTTGTTTGTGGTGTTTGTGGCAGTTTGTGATGGTTTGTTTAATGAAACGTTTTTGGAATTAAAATACAAACCTGGCGGAAACGGAAGTAAGAAAGACAGCACATCCGGCAATGATGTTCATGGAAGTTTTGTCGGTTATGTCTTCCCACTTTGACGACGCGTCTCCATCCGACATGCTGCACAACAGGCGAGTCGTCGTCGTTACGTTGTAGGCGATCTTTTGAAAAATAATCATCATCATTGCCCATCATCATTACATTTTCATATTCATCTTCGTCCCTATCAACATCATCGCCATCATTTAGAAACCACCTTGTCTGTATTGGGCAGTGGCATCTTCACCGTGATTGGCACGTGAAACTTCCTCTTCCTGGGTTCAAGGGTCAAAATGCTTCCAACTGAGCCCTCGTTTGAAAGTTCAGATTCAAATACTTCATTAGGCAGGTCTAAAACCTAACAAGGTTTAAAATCAAATTAACATTATCTCACCTCACTAAGAACGAGAAACAAATTTTTATAAACAATGACACGATAAAACAAACAGACAAACAAATAAATAAATTAACAGACAGACAGGCAGACAAGCAAACAGCCAACAAAGAGCAATGACAACAACGACGAAAACCAGCCTGCAACTGTATGGGTGTACTTTTCTTCACAGCCCCCTTCGGCAAGACCACTTGCACATTTTTGTGCTGCGATGACGTCACGACTCCCCCATCGACGCCAACTATTTCCGGTTGTCGGGTGGGTCTTGTTACAAGGGCAAAATAGAGCGGGAATTTTTCTGTTGCTATGGTGACGCTTTGTTTGTCGTCTTCGAAATAATCTAAGGTGAAGTATCATAGAGTGAAAAAAAGAATGAGTTGATGATGATCACGCTGATAATTTTCAATGTTGATAGTGATTGATATTTTCATTGTTGCTGCTAAAATCATCACCATCGTCATTTTCACGACCATCATCATCATCAACATCATCATCATTATCCTCACCATCTGGGAAAGTGTCAGACTGTTCAGCGGCTCGTTTGTAGTTGCTGAAGTTGCGATGAGTAAACCAGCTGACTCCATCATCACTTCTCACGATGACCACCTCACGTGACCGGTGACGTAATGACGCAAAATGAGGAACTTTCATGATGACCGGCCTGTTGGTGTTTTTATGGTAAATGTATAAAAAAAATCACACCACACAAAAACACACACACACACCACACACACATAAACAAACAATCACACACAAACATCTCCCCAAAAAAACATCCACTAACCCAGTGAAAGACTGACCGCTAGGCCCCATCTCGATGACCCTACAAGCCAATCCTTCTCCCTCTCCAACCGGAGGTGGAGTTTGAAGTTTTTCCGGTGGAAGATAACGACAAGTGACACGGACGGGCGAGTTGGAGCATCCAGGTGGGACGAAGATGGACACACCTGAATGACGCTGGCCGAACATTGAACCCCCTCGAGCGTCCACAACGAAACTGACCAAAAAACTATATGAGTTAGTTTAGTTGATATCATTATTATCAAAGTGATTTATTATTTTTACGTTGGTTTTTTATGCTCGATTGATAAATATGAAGTTAACTTTTTGTATGGCTTTTGAATGCTATCACCAGCATCATTATCAACCTCATCATTTCCAACATCATCCTCATCATCAACAATATCATCATTATCATCTTCATCATCATCATGAAATTCATCCTCATCTTCATCATCATTCTTATCTTCTTCATCATCATCATTTTTATCATCATCCTCATCTTCATCATTTTCATCATTTTCATCATCATCCTTATCTTCATCATCATCTTCATCTTCATCATAATCTTCATCCTCATTTTCATCATCATTTTCATCTTCTTCCTCATTTTCATCATCATCTTCATTTTCATCATCATCCTCATTTTCATCATCATCTTCATCGTCATCACGACCAACTTATTGAACGAAGGACTCATAGGTCTGTTACTACTCATGGTGCTCCAGGGTCTCATCAGGGGCGTGGCCGGCGAGGGCGGGGCAGCCTATTTTTAAATAATAATAATAATAATAATAAAAATAATAATACTAATAATAATAATAGTAATAATGATAATAATAATCTTCCTCTTTCTTCTCCTCTTCCTATTCATCATCACCATCATTATCCACTCACTTCTGTAGGAGACGTCGGCGTCATTTCAGTGACATAATTAGATGTGGCCACTGTGGTAGCTTCACCGACGAGACCACAGTTCAAGTACTTTGTGTCGTCGTCGTCGTGACCGCCACCCAATGACGTCACGCTCGGTTTTTTGTCCTGCTGGTCCATTTCGAATAAATCTGATTCGTCCTAGTGATGATGATAGTGATAACGGTAATAATAATAATAATAATAACAAAAACAATAATGTTGATGACGATGACGACGACGACGATGATAATATAGTGACTAGACAAGTAAGACTAACGAAATCTTTTGGAAGTTTTTTCTTATAAGTTGTATCAACGTCTGCATTGAATGTAAAACATTTTTAAAAAAAAACATTCTGTTATCTGAATAAAAATAACAATAATGATAGTAAAATAATAATAGTATATGGCTGTAGTAGTAGCAACAATAGCAGCAGCACCAGCAGTAGTAGTAGTAGTAGTAGTAATAGTAGTAGTAGTAGTAGTAGTAGTAGTAGTAGTAGTAGTAGTAGTAGTAGTAGTAGTAGTAGTAGTAGTAGTAGTAGTAGTAGTAGTAGTAGTAGTAGTAGCAATAGGAAAAGTAATAGCCGTGGTAGCAAACGCACCGTCCGCCGAACTGACGGAAACATTAGTGACGTGGTACGGAGAATCGAATATGTAGGATCTTTTGTTCTGCTCATCCTCTTCCTGTGCATCAGGAGGTGAGAGACATCGATCTAAAGTGAGAGGAAGTAGAAGGGTGGAGAGTTCCCCGTGGCCGTTCCTCTGGGATATGCAGAGGGGGGACCAACCGTCCTGACGTGATGATGACGATGATGATGGTGGTGATGATGATGATGGTAATGGTGATGATGATTGTAATAACATTTTGTTCTTGCCACTTACAATATTCATGATGTTTGGTTCGGCACCGCTATTCAACAGGAGGTTGGTTGATTTGGTGTCGCCATTTTGAGCTGTGTAGTGTAGCGGAGTCATCCCCGCCTGTTGGAATGAGAGTTCGGTAGATGGATGGTTGGGTGGAGTTTGGTGGATGGATGATTGGGTGGTTGAGTGGAGTTGGGTGGATAGATGGTTGGGTGGAGTTAAGTGGATGGATAGTTGGGTGGAGTTTGGTGGATGGATGGTTGGATGAAATTAGGTAGATGGATGGGTGGGTGGAGTTTGGTGGATGGATAGTTGAGTGGTTGGGTGGAGTTCGGTAGATAGATGGGTGGGTGGAGTTTGGTGGATGGATGGTTTTTGTTAAGTGGGTAGATTAATTGATGGACGTGTCAAAAATTTATTTAAACCAATCAATGAACTACAATATAGACACACAAATTTGATTAAAATATATCAATCCTGTTTGTAATCTGCGTTGTACCATAAAAATCAACAAAGCAGCCAATAAACGAAAACAAACAACCAACGAGATACAACCACCGAAACGACAAACAACTGAACAAGCCCCACCTTATTGATGACATTTGGATCGGCACCACAGCTCAGCAACTGCTTCACGACTTCATCATTACCATGGTAACACGCCAAGTGAAGTGGCGTGTTGTTATTCTCGTCGAGGTCTGTGACCTTCGCCTCGTTGACCTTCAAAAGTTCAATGACGTCACCGCTTGGACCGATGGCAGCGTAATGCATCGGGGTTAGACCGGATGAGGTGGCATCGTTGATCTTGGCACCGCATTCTATTAACAGCTTCACAAAATTCAAGTGCCCTCCCTTGCAGGCTAGGTGCAGTGGGGCCACCTTGTTCTGAAGTCATTCACACGTACCAAATTTAGCATTCAAACTATTTCCAGTTTAAATTTTTATTAACTTTTTACGGCATTTTAAACAGTCTTTAACGTAAATTTATTTTAAAGTAATATGAAAAATGAGAACAGGTTTGTAAATACTTTATAGAAAGATATCAGAATTATTTTAAGGTGAATATTAAATTTGTTAACTTATCAGCGGAATGGTAATTGTGAAAATGTTCTTAAACTCCGAGCACCTTTGATTGGACGTTAACTTTGGCGCCATTTGTTATCAGGGTTTTTGCGACGTTGACCCGGTTCTCATTGGCTGCCACGTGGAGGGGGGTGTAACCATTCTGCCGAGTAGAAGAAATGTTGGTTTAAACGAATAATTTGATAAGCATTGATCACATTTATGCTGAATATCACAACCACTCAGCTCATCACTACTGATCACCTCCAGCATACTCAAACACCGGCACCACCACCACCACCACCACCACCACCACCACCACCACCACTACCACCACCATGCTTCGCTAACATGAGCCACACAGTCGACATCGGCTCCAGCTTTCAGTAGTAGGTTGAGGCAGTCCACGTGATTGTTGTGGGTGCAGACGTGGAGGGGCTTCAAACCGCCCGAGCCTTCCATCTCAATTCCAACTTTTCGGTCAATCAAAAGCTTCAAGGCTTTTAAACTGTCGTATTTGACGGCTGTGTGCACTGCAGTGTAGCCATTCTGTCGGTTTGTGTTTGTTTGCGTCGCTTAAAATAAACAAAACTTGTAGAAAAATGTATTGCATTCGTATGCGTTATTATGCAAAAGTTACAAGTTTTCAAAACTTATTTTTACAAAACTTCAAGTTAAAAAGATCCACACGTAAATTTAACTCACTTTGTTAACCAGTTCCGGGTTAGCTCCATGATCAAGCAGGAGACTCGCTGATTGGTTGTTATTTTTAGCGGCTGCCAAGTGCAGTGACGTCATCAGTTCGCTGGTTTTGCAGTCGGGATTTGAACCATGTTGAAGCAGCAGGCGCGTGCATTCAGGGTGGTCAAGTTGGGAGGAGAGGTGGAGAGGGGTCTGTTTGTGGTCCTGGGGTGGGTGTGGGTTGTAACCATTATAGCATTTTAGGGGGGTTGTAATGAAAAATTTGATTATTAAAACTTTCATCAAAAAATATTAAAATTAAAAAATAATTATATTTTGTCCGGAGATCAAACTTCTTTTGAGTGACTGAGGTTAAACAGTTCTAGAAAATCAGAACCATTTAAAAAAAATATGATTCATGTTCGTGACGTTGTTTAGATCATTAATTTTTAAAATGTCGTTCTACATAGCAAAAACTTCCTCCATAAAATACTAAAATCCAGTATTAAACCAACCACAAAAATAAAATTTCAAACAACTAAACTAACATTTCCTTTGACGTCAACTTGAGCTCCATGTTGCAGCAACATCTCAACGACCTCAACATTGTTGCAACGCGTCGCTAGATGCAAGCATGTCTCACCTCGCTGACTCCTGGCGTTAATGTTGCAGCCTCCGTGCTGAAGAAGTTGGCAGATGATTTGGGAGGAGTTCGACAGACAGGATAGATGGAGAGGTGTTAATCCGGACTGTTGGAAAATTATTGACAAATATTTCATGCCATTCAAACTATTGTTGTGATTATTTTAAATTATGTTAATAATAATTATTATTTATAATTAATTATATATTAATAATAATAATTATTATTCATATATTAATATTATTTCTATCACTATCGCTATTATATATTTAAATAAATAACTAAGAAAACTGCAAAATCCACTAAAATTACTGCAAATTTTTTCACCACAACAACTACTACTGCTTCTGCTGCTTCTACTACAACTACGACTGCTGCTACTAAAACTGCTACTTCTAAAATTGCTGCCGCTACTGCAGCTACTACTTCTGCTACATCCTACCATAGTTTGGGAGTTGATGTTAGCGCCAAATCTCAATAGGAGCTCCACCATCTTCGGTTTGTTCCTTTTTATCGCTACGTGCAGTGGCGTGAAGCCAGTCTGCGATGATGATGATGATGATGGTGTCGGTAACAATGATGACAATGATGATTAAGTTCATGATGAGGATGATGATGATGACAATGATGATTAAGTTCATGATGATGGTGAGGATGTCTTGTCTCATGCTATATCGAGCTGTAGTATATATAGTATTAGCTATATTATTAACAAACATTATCATCATCACCATCGCCAATCGCCATCATTATTATCATCACCATCGCCATCATCATCATCGCCATCATCATCATCATCACCTTGGTAACAGGATCAATGTAGCACTTCTTTTCCAGCAATAGCCTTCCAACTTTTAAGAAACCATAATGTGAGGCAACGTGTAGTGGAGTGAGGTCATCCTGGTAATGATGATGATGATGATGATGACGATGATGATGATGGTGATGATGATGATGATGATGACGATGATGATGGTGGTGGTTATTAGGATGGCGATGAAGTTGGTGATTGTGATGATGATCAATTTAATGACTGTGATGGCATGACGACCTATTTTTTTTTATCTTCGTTTGTAGTTCTTAATAACACTGCTTCAACACATTTTTACAATAACATGATACTATCACAATACTATCATTGTATCACCATGATACTATCGAAATACAGACATAACTCATGCAACCATTTATCAAACAAGAAACTAAACAAAAAAACCCCCAAGATGATCGCACAACTCACAATGGTTCTGTCGTTGATGTTTGCTTTGTTGTTCAGCAGCACCTTGCTGCATTCAACGCTGTCTGACTGTGCAGCGTAATGCAGCGGAGTCAAGCCATGCCTCGACCTACAATTGACATTTGACCCACATTCCAGCAAATGTTTGATCACGAGGCTGTGGCCGCTTTTCGAGCTACAGTGCAGTGCGGTCATGCCTTCCTGATAATGATAGACGGATGGTCATGATTAGGATGATGATGATGATATTGATGATGGTAAAGATGATGATAATAAAGTGGGTAGTAGGGACGATGATGATGATAGATATCAAAATGACTCAAGTGATTAAATAAAAAGTCAAATTTATTTTTGTTCATCATTTTCCTTTCAATAATAATAATAATAATAATAATAATGTAAACGAATATTAGCGATAACTGGAGAAATTAGGAAATCATCCAGCCAGAAAAACTGGAGCGAGTGGGAATTACGGGAACTAGCAAAAAAAATATCATCTGCTATAAACTTTTAATATCATTTTTCTAAAAACACTTCACTGAACCAAAAAAAATATATATACATAGAAATTCTCATTCCCACAGCAAAATTCCAGATCCGCTCATGTAAACTAATACTAACACAGCCTAAATGTATTATTACTAAATTACAGATCCCGCGTGTGTATTGAAAGAGAAAGGTAAGAACCATGGTTTTCGCATCCAAATTTGCTCCGGACGACGTAAGCAGTTGAACCATGTCTAGGTGACCTCGCTTGCTGGCAACGTGTAATGCTGTGATACCATTCTGTAGTGATAATGATAATGATGAAGATAATGATGATGATGATGGGGATTATGGTGCTGATGATGAGAAGATAATGATGATAATGATAATGATGGAAAAGTTACTTTAAATTATTATCATTGTCGTTAAAATTGCTACCCTCTTCATCATATTCATCATCATTGCTATTAGTACCATCATCGTTATCGTCATTATCGCCATCATCATACATTGTCGTCGTAATAATAGTTGCGTCAAAATAATAATAATAATTATAGTTAAAAATAATAATAATAATTATAGTTAAAAATAATAATAATAATTATTATTATTATCATCCTTATACTCACCTTGGCTTTGTAATTGATATCTGTGCCAGACCTGATGATTAGCTGACCGGCTTCCACATGGCCGTAGTGGGAAGCTATGTGCAGAGGTGTGAATCCGCTCTGTGTTATTGTAATTATTATTTATTATTATTTATTTATTATTATTATTATTATTATTATTACTATTTATTACTCCTACCGCTACTTCTAGTATTAAATGAAAAAGAATCAATGCAATAAATGTTCCATAGTTACTATCAATTAATTAATGACCCTAGTGATTGTTTTGTAAAAACTACTAAACCTAGTAATTAAATTTATTATTAATTAATATAATAATAAATTATTATTACCGTAATAATTATGTGATACCTATAATAATACTAAAAAAATACTAACCCTAGTAACTTTACTGCATAGAGTCTTATCAGTTTCGACGAGCAGTTTCAAGGCCTTGAGGTTGTTACTTTTTGCCGCTACGTGCATGGCGGAGAATGAATGCTTCTGCATACCGTGCTCCAACAAAACTTTTACAACGTCCGAATGCTGCTGCTGCAGCGCCACCGAAAGTGGACTGTATCCGTCCTGAGGGGAGTACAGCATGTGTGCGTGTGTATATACGTGTGTGTGTATACGTGTGTGTATGCGTGTGTGTTTTTGTGCGTGCGTGCGTGTGCTTTGGTGATTGGCGTATGCAGTTTCATGTTTTGTTTTTCTTTGAAGTGAAACTGTGTTTTTGTAGATTAAAATGAAATCAAACATAAAATTATAATAATAATCATTTTTTATTATTATTTGTATTAAAATTCTGACATCAGTTTTAAGTTTCTGGTCAGCTTTGTGTAAGAGGAGCAGTCTGACCACACCCACGTGACCCTCTTGTGATGCCATGTAGAGCGGAGTGAATCCATTCTGCGTTTATCAAAGGGGTGTTCAACTTTATACCATTATCGTCTTCATCATTAAGACGTGATTATCAACATCATATCATTCTCCATATTATCATCTTCGTCACGTGGCTATCATTTAGGTATTTTTCATTACATAATACACTCATTATTATTGTCATCATCATTAATTACAATCATTCCCATCATCATCATTGCCGATTTCATCATCATCATCATCGTCGTGTCATCATTCTCATCATCATCACCACCACCATCATTATCATCACTGCCATCATCACCATCACCGTCATCATCATCCTTACTTGCGACTTAGCATTGGAATCAGCCCCATGTTCCAGAAGCATTCTTACCACTTCCAACCTTCCAGACAAACTCGAGATATGCAGGGGCGTGTTCTTTTTCTAAACGTCATAAAACAATCATTGCCACACAATGCAAAAATTTGATACACAATTGATACAACATTGATACAAAAGTGATACTCCATTGATACAAAATGCATACAACTATGATACATCATCAGAGTCGTTCCTTAAAATGTTATTCTTGCTTATCAAACAGTCAAACTGTCTATAAAATTTTCTTTCTTTCTTTCATCAGTCTATAATTGTTGGAAGAATATAGGTGAATGGGAACACCAAGAAAACTACAAAATCGCAATAAGTGTTGTTGTTAAATAGACATAGCAATAAGTTAACAACAAAAAACAAAGATGTTGACGTAATATTTACTAAAACATGTGTAAAGCAGATAGAGGAACTCACTACAACCCAATCATAAAAATAGTAACGGTGATAACAAAACAACATCAACAATATAACAAACGTTCAAGTGACAATACCAAACTAAGCAAACAACAACAACAACAACATAGAAACAAAATTACATCTAAAACAACATCATAACAAAAAACACTGAAAAATACGGCGACAATAATAAAATAACAACAGCAACAACAACTACAACAACAGCTACAACAACGCCAGCAACAATAACAACCACAACAACGATAACGAAGTAACTAAAATATCTAGCATGATTTATTACTCTCGTGTTACGTACGGCAAATGTTGAGAAAAGATATTCTCGTTTAACCTTGTTTGTTTAATATCTTGTGGAAATATCACACATACACACACACACACACACACACACACACACACACAACACACACACACACTCTTATTAAAAACACACACAAGCACAAAATTAGGATGAGGATAAAATACAGATGAAGATGAAAAATACGAGCGAGTTTAAAAGTTTATTTGTTTTTATGATTTTCGTCTTGTATGATTTTCGGTTGTTGCATCATTTCTCATTGGGTGGATGGAGTTTATTCTAGTGGTCAATTGTGATGCTTAGGTACATGAGAATATGTGACTGCATGTGCAATGNGCGATCTCTAGCTGTTAATAGTATTTTGTATGTGTGTGTGTGTGTGTTTGCTTGTGTGTGTGTGTGTGTGTGTGTGTGTGTGTGTGTGTATGCTTGTGTGTGTGCATCGTAAATCAAGTCGTTGGTTTCTCTTTCTTTGTATGGTTAAATCTTTGTGTCCTTGTTACAATCATATAAAAATGATCATATAAGTGATGATACAAATGATGATGGTGATGATACAGATAAGGATGATAATGGCAGACTAACATCTCTCTATTACGCTAACAATTACTTTCGTTCTAAGCCCATCCTTCGATCAATTCAAAATTTTTTAAATAAAGTATTTCAGATTTTAAATAAGATAAATATGATTTCATTAGCGTTATGGTAATAACCGGTATGATTTCCACCGGTTCAAACAATTAACTCATTTTGTGTACATTCAAACAAACATCACAGTCACACACAGACACATATAAACACACACACACACAGACAGATATTATTGTTCTTTGTAAGCAGCAATGCCTGCAAAAATGTTAACACTTTCATTTTTTGTTTATCCTTTTTCTGCTCATACACGCGCCGATGTAAAATAAAAAAAATCTTAACTGAAATATTTATATAGATAGAGAAAAATAAAAAGTGTATGTGTGTGTGTGAAAAAAATGTGTGTGTGTATGTGTGTGAAAAAAATATGTGTGTATGTATGTGTATGTATGTGCGTGTAAGAAAGTGTGTGCGTGTGTGTTTTATAAACAACTTTATAATGTGAGGGTTGTCTGGAATATTTAGCTGCTTACAACGGAGCATCGTGTGTCGTGCTTATAAACAAAGTTGTTTACAAGATATGAAGAATTTCGTTTGAAATCTAAGGCTTCATACATTTTTTCATTATTTTTTCAATGTCTAAAATGACTACATATGGATAGATATACATAGGTTTATATATATATTTTTTAAACTATACAATAAGAATGGGCTACATTAACGCGAATTTCATGTATTAACGGATCAGCATTCGTTTTTGAGTAAAATTTTTTTTTAACTTTTAAAAATCGGCAAATCGGACTGCGTGCAGTATTAAATTTCGGTCAATTTAATAAGAAAAAAATGTCAAAAATTAAAATTCGGTAAACACACACACACAAACACACACAGACACAGACAAACACAAACACACAAATACATACACAAACATATACAAAAATACACACTCACACACACAGACACACACAAACACACAAATACATACACAAACACATACAAAAATACACACACACATTTCGGTTACCTTTGTTACAGCATCTACGTTGGCGCCTCTTTTCAAAAGTTCCCTGACGATGACCGCATGACCTTCTTTTCCCGCCAGATGGAGTGCCGTTAGTCCGGACTGTGTGTTGTTTTAAGTTTCAAGGTCATTATCGTCATCATCGTCATCATCGTCGTCTCCATCATCGTCATCTGAGTCGTCGTCATCATCGTTAATATCATCATAATCGTCGTTTCTTTATTACAATTGTCGTTAGTTATCGTCGTCGTCTTCACCATCATCAGCATCATCACCATCATCATCATCATCATCATTATCATCATTATCATTCATCATCATTCATCATCATTCATCATCATCATCACCACCACCATTATCATCATCATCATCATCATCATCATCATCATCATCATCATCAGCATCATCATCATCATCAGGGACTGACCGGATCAGAAGAGTTGATATCCACCTTCCGGTTTAGAAGGTTCACCAACTTATCCGTGTTACCGGAACGTGCTGCCCTCAGCAAACTTCCTGTCTTGTCCTTCACGATCATGTATTTATATTTTTTAAATCAGCCACATGAAAGCCAAACTTATTTTATCCGTAACTTGAAAAAATTAAAAGCGAAAATTCGGTGGTGATTGTGGCTATTGTGAAATATGAGTTACTTTTCTCAATTGAAAGATCAATAAAAAAATGAAACACAATTGAAAACCAATACGGTGATAACATAAAAATATGGGAACTCTTCCTTTCACTCAATCAAAGATCACAGAGCATAAAATGAAATACAATAATGTCAATTTCCAGTAAGAAAATCAATGATATAAAGTTAATGAAATGTTACAATATTACAACAGTAGCAACAACAACAACAACAATAATAATAATAATAATAAGAAGAAGAAGAGTAATGAAAGCAATAGCAATAACTATAATAAGAAAATTTGGTCAACAATGATGATTAGAAAGTGCTAAAATAACAATGAGATAATGATGCTGGTGGGTTGATGATAGTACATCATTAGTAGTACAATGATAACATTATGATGGCTATAGTACGATGATAATGACTCATTAATGTACATTAATAATGATATGACGAAATAAAATAGCCGAAACGACGATAACATGATTAATGATGATATGACTAAGAAAATGAAAAATAAAAAATCTCACCCTTCTTGAAAGTCTGTTCAACATTTTGTCCTGCTAGCTGGCCACGTCTTTTATTAACTATTATTATTATTATTATTATGGTTATTATTGTTAATATTATTATTATTATTGTTGTTGTTGTTGTTGTTGTTGCAGTTATTTATTTAATGCTTATAAATAATAATATATATCGAAGGTAAAAAGCAAAATTTTTGATGATTAAAACGTGATTAAAACTGAAGACAGACACCTTGGAAGTAAAAATATAATATATCTAAGAGTTATAATTTTATTTAAAAAAGAAAATAATAATAAAGTTAACTTTTGAATAATAATAATGTTATTATTGTTATTATTTTAAAATTTTAAACCAACCGAACCGTCCTATGGAAATAGCAAAATTAACTTCTGAAAAACGTTGCGAAAATTTTTCTTCCTTAAAACTATTAACTAAAATAACGCTTTTTAATTAATTAAAACATTCTGTAATAAACACGTTGGGGCATGAAAAAGTTCTTGTTATGTTTATTATTATTATTATTACTATTATTATTATTATTACAATTATTATGACTATTCTTCTTATTACTATTCATAGATTATTGCTACGACCATCCAATCAATCAATCGATAAACAGATTGAATGAATTATTTACCTGACCGGTTAACTGATTGGCTAATTGATTGACTGGTTAATTGACTGGTCAATCAATTAACTGAATGATTATTAATTAGGTTATTAGTAATAATAGCTGATAACATTATATTTAAATTACCACAAGACTGACGGTGCGGATGTTCTACGCAAGACGAAATGTTAACCTCGAAAACGGCAGCCAACAACATTGAAAAATATAAGTTAAGAGAAAGAGAGTTAGAGAGGGAGAGAGTGAGAGAGAAAGAGAGAAAGAAAAAGAGAGTGTGTGTGAGTGTGAGATGGGGGAAGAAAGTGAGAGTGAGATAAAAAGATGGAGAGATAGATGAATGAATGAATGAATGAATGAATGAATGAAAAAACGATTAAACAAAAGATTGAATCAGTGATTGGATGAATGTATGGATAGATCTGAGAGAGAAAGAGAGAAAAAGAAAAAAAGTTAAAGAAAGAGATGTATAGAAGAATAAATGAATGAATGTAAAAGTGGATGAATAAAAGAATTAAAAGAAGATTGGGTGTATGGTTAAATCGGTAATAAAGAAAAAGAGAGTGAGAGAGAGAGAAAGATGAAGAAATGAACAAATGAACAAATGAATAAATGAATTAATTAATTATTAATAAAAAAATGAATGATTGGATGAAAAAGATGATTGGATCTATAGACACAAATAAAGAAATTGTATAGAAATCATATATTTTCATATTTACATATATTTATTAGACGCATACTTTTTCATTTCTGTATATTAATGTATCATGTATTCATATTCATACATGCATAAATGGGCTTTAAATACCATAATGCTACTATACAAAAATACCTGCACATATGTATACATTCTATACACATATCCCATAACGTATTATACATACCTAAACAGACATAGCACAAAACAACCTTATAAGCATGAAGACAAAATACATGCACACCTCAACCCATTACAAAAAGCAATGTAACTCACCAAAAAATGAATAAACATAACTATATCATTAATAACAAAACATTGTTTGTGTGTGTTGTTCTTGTGTTGTTGTGTGTTTGTGTGCGTATGTGTGTTTTTGTGTGTGCGCGCTGTTGCTGCTGAAGCATTTGGCGGATGCAGAAAGTTTGAAGATGTATTGTATGCTGGGTGTTTATATACAATGCAATCGTAAACATGCTATTCATAACTCATATATATATATATATATATATATATATATACTTATATATACTTATATATATATACTTATATATATATATATATATATATATACTATATGTTGGAAGGAGAACATATTTTATACAGTATTGTACGAATTCTACCGAATTGTTGATGTTTTGAATCAATTCAAAGTTGTCTTTTTTTAATTTTCCTTATTAGAATTTTTCAGAAATTGTTCAGTTTGTCGAAAATATTATTATTATCCAAGTTCATCATGAAGATTTAATAAAACTCTTTTTATCCGAATTCATCATGCAGTATACTGAACTGTATAATTGTATATATACTGTGTGTATCACAATACTGTATATATACCATATGTATATACTATACTTATATGTATGCATAAACGTATTTGATATATATGTAAATATGCATATACAGTGCTGTATTATGTGTGCGTGCGTGCTTGTGTGTGTCGGGTTTTTGTAACGTGAATTTTCATATCGTTCACATGTCTTTGCATTTAATTTCATTGCTTTTCTCATAAGCAAAATATGCAAAAAATATGTATATTCGCTTATTGGGCTTTAACCTTTGTTGTATAATATTTCCATGTGACTGGTATTGGTGTTTTTTGAATAAGGAATTGTCGTTTATGTTGTTGTTGTTGTTGTTGTTGTTGTTGTTGCTGTTGTTGTTGCTGTTGTTGTTGTTAACGAATGCCTAGTTTGAGCTGCATGATAAGGAATGCTTATGGAGGAGTCTGATAGAGTTTCTGATAAAAAATGATGAGGACGATGACGACGATGACGTCAAAGATGATGACCATGATGATAATGATGATGATGATAATAATTGGGCGATGATGATGATAATGATGATAATTGGGTGGTAAAGATGATGATCATGCACTTTGTTTGTTGATTTTAATTTGCAAGCCTTTCCTTTCACTTTCAAAAACCAGTTTGGAAACAATTGTTGGCAATTTTTCCATTGAATCTGCTATAAGATCTGTATCACTTGGTCCCAATATAGGTTTTTGATAACTCTCGTGTCTTTTCCAACGGTGTCAAAATTTTCAAATATTTCCATAAGCTACACGTGTTTCACAGCTTTGGAGTAATGGACAAAACATATAAACAAGTCTTTCATCATTTCAATCGCTCGTTCGCTGATCATTCGATCATTCGTAGCATAAAGAGAGCGTTTCTTGTGCCACAATCTTATGCTTGGAATAAAAATAATTAATAATGAACTATTGAAATGTATGCTGCTGCTGAGGCTGATGATGTAAAGACTTCAATTTTAATGATAATAACAACAATAATTACCTAGTAAGAATATAATAATAATATTAACAATAATGAGAACTCTTTTATTTCAAAGCAAAGACAATAAATAAGTATGAAAATAAAATAATGAAATGTCACAATAATGTAATAAAATGTAATAAAATGTCAATTGCCACAATGCTCATTTTTTAGAAAAAGTACATAGCGGTGAAGTATATTCAAATATAAATCACGAATTGTTTCTGTCACAATATATGCCATACGATAGCTTTATAACAGTGTTGTTACTTGAAGCGAATAATAATAATAATAATAATAATAATATTTATTATTATTATTATTATTATGGTCGTCGTTAATGTTGATGACGATGATGGAGCAACAAAATTTTTACTGTCTGTTGAGGCAGGCATCTTAGAGACTAAACATAGCAGACTATATTATTACCATTGTTTTTGTTCTTCTTCGTATTATTTTTTTTTATTTATTATTATTTTTATTGTTTTAGTTATTATTAATATTATCATTGTTGTTGTTTTGTTGTTACTTGAAGCGAATAACATAAATAATAAAAATAATTTTACTCTTACGATTATATTGAAAAAAAAAATAAAATATAAATAATAGTAGCAGTAGCAGCAGCAGTACAGTAGTAGTAGTAGTAAGTAGTAGCAGCAACAGCAGCATAAGTAGTAGTAGTAGTAATAATAATCATAATATTAATTTTGTTTTCAGATTTTTTTTTACTTACATTTTTATTAAATTTGGATGACGTCACTGATGATAACGATGGTGTTGATAAGATAATGGTAAGTGTTCATGAAGGCGATGATGACGGTAACGGAGTTGATGAAAATAATAATTTTGCTGCTACTACTACAATACAACTACTGATGCTGCTACTACTACTACTGTTGCTGCTACTACGACTACTGTTGCTGCTACTACAACTACTACTACTAATACTGGTGTTATTTTTGTTTTCAACTTCCCTATATATTCGCTATCAAGAATCTATTTACAATGTTTGGAAGATGTTAATTATATACGTGTGCGTACATTTCGTATTATATTCCCTATCACAACCTTCATAATAACTTATTTGTGCATATATATAAGCCTATGTATGTGATATATATGCTTTTTATAATTATACGTGATTTATATAAGCCTATATATATGGGGAATATCTGTTTGAGTTATTTGACATTTGCTGGAATAAATGTTTATTCTAAAACTACGCAAATAATGGTAGGACGATGAGTAACGACATTGATTCCAATTTATTTTCAAAACATTTTAGTTGAAAAAACCTTTAAAAGAATAAAATCGAATGATTTAATTAAAATAATTGACAATTGCTTGTTTATCAAATAAAAATTTATGAAGATTAGGAATAAAACTGTCAAACCACATTTCAACCGAAGGCTGTAACTTGAACAGTCAGGTATTCCTCAATGTTGAATTTACTAACCGAAACAACGTACAGACGATTGCTTGCTACATTTAAATGAATGGAATATCTCTTGGTTGAAACAGAAATAAAATTAAAAAACATAAATAAATAAAAGATTAGACAGTAATTTTTATACCACCCAAAAAAAAGTAAAACCAAATCACCCCTCTCGCATCTCTTAATCACGTAACCTCAGAAAAATTTAGACAACCCTGAACAACAAAACTTGAGCTTTTTGCACCACTTTAAATTTTCAAAAAATCCAAATTTGTTCAACCATTAAAACATGTTAAAACCGAAATAATTTAAACAACAACTGATAGTTAGAGATTTTTAAACCCGGGGTATAATTTATTAGCTAAATTTTTCAAGAAGACTGCTAAAATCAATCTTTGCTCACTAAAGTCTGAACAACTTTGCAATGAAATCATTTCAATCTAATCTCCTCTATTTTTTTCCAAGTGTAAAATGTTTGTTACCAGTGCAACGTAGAAATCAATAAAATAAATGAACAAAAATAGGCACCACTTAATTTCGTGGTAAAATGTTTTGAAAGTTTACAAATTTGCATAAAAGTGAGTAAAATGAAATATTTTCATCAACAGTTTCTGTCAACGCTCTAAGAACGAAATAAAAAAGTGATCATAAAAATCTGAGAAATGAACAGTTTAAAATTCCGAGTGGATTCAGCAAGATGAAATGGATGAAGAAATAGAAGAGTAGCAGGAGGACCGGGCCTAGTCACCTCCAGTTGCGACTGCTCACAACGTTCAGAACTTTCTGCAGAGTGACCAGGCGACACTCGAGCGATGGATTGGATAGCAGTGAGGTCTTCACAGAAGTTTCCAACGGAAGAATGGCCACCATGTACCACAACCACTTTGGTCCATCGTCGCCGAATATGTTCGGAGGTGGTGGTGATGATGGTGGTGGAAGACTTTTGAGTTTACACGAAGGTGATTTTGACGATGGTGGTGATGATCTGGGTGAGCGAGATGGTGACTTTTTGTTTGGATCTGATGACGAGACGAATGATGACACATCCTTATAGTCTTCCTCAGCACTTTCATCGCCATCGTCATTATTATAACCAACATCACATCTGTGCTTGTTCCCGCCCTTACAAATTTTGCTTCCAGAGCCATTTTTAACGCCACCACAACACTTGTTGTCATTCTCGTTGCTGACTTCCTCATCACCGCTATCATTTTTCGCATTTTTGCTTCTATCACCATTACCGTTACCTGATTTCTCGGCGTTGGCATTATGGTGGCAGCTGTCATCACGTTCTCCATCATCACCAGCACCCCCAGAATGATAGTTGCTATTATTTTCGATGAGCTGCTTCTGAGAAACCCTCGAGAATTGAGGAAAGTTTCCGTAGCAGTTGATGATGGCCTGCCTCTTCTCGGGAGCCAGGCCGTTGAACCATTTGAGGCATTTGTCGTAAGTTTCAAGCAGCTGACTAGACACCGCTTCAAATAAATAGATGGTTATCATCGTCATCGTCGTCAACATCACTATCATCATCGCTATCGAATCTATAAACACAACCATCTTCATCACAACTACCATTACATCAAAGTCATTAGTATCTAAACTGACCCTGAACTTTTTCTTGGGGAATGAATTTATCCGAGATGTACTGAACTTTAGCCACATCATAGCCATCTCTTTTACCTCGACTTTGAACTTTGAACCTGCGTCGACCTAAGGTCGTCACCACCGACCTACCGTCCGACAAATATCTGAGATCCTGTATTTCAAGCATGGTTCCAATCTGCGAGTAGTGCTGGTCTCTGCGACAATTTTTAAAATAATTTCATCAGGTATGCTTTAAATTTCTACCTTGAAAGAATTTGATCATTTATTTGCAACTCTGTTTCATCTCCATATTCATCCTGATGATAACAACAACAACGACTTGATGTGAATGTGACTGAATGGATGTTATTCACATGAGCAATTTCACGGCAACAACAATATTAACACAATAAAAAGGTTAACAGGCAGACAAACAAACAAGCTGAAACACGCAGGCAGCTAAACAGAACAGCAGTAAAAAGTTCCTACCCAACAGGTTTATCCAGCCAGACGCACATGCCGAACTGCCTAGCGCCACTCTCAAGACACCTCCTCATCATCAGGCGGTACCTGGGTTCGAAGACATGCAGGGGGCAGGAGAGGTCGGGGTAGGCCAACGTGCAGACGAATATTGGGATGTCTTCTCCTCTGCTGATGCTGGTAGGTGGGCAGGCAGATGTATACTTTTATTGTTAGCTCAATTAATGAAACTTTTCACCGGATTGATACCAACAAAACAACCGACCAACCAACCAACCTACCGACCGACCGACCGACCAACCGATCGACTAGTCAATCAACCAACCGACCAGTCAACCAGCCAACAAGCCAACCTACCATGCAGCAGTAGCTAGTTCAGAGAGATGGTTCCTCTTCCTGGCGTCCAATTCCTCGCCGAACTGTTTCTCCATCAACCAGTTCAATGATTCCGTGGTGGCCTGTGGTCTCAGCACCATGTACTGCATCATTTGTTGGTTCTTAATTAACGTCAAGGGCACCGGCAATACATTATCTTTAATATTAATGTCAGAGGCCAGCGCTGTCATTATTACCATAGCAAGTTCACATCAACAGCCTCCAACTACCAAGATTTTAAACAACTTCGTCTTCTCCGATTGGTTTCAATCTCTGTCTACGTTTTCGCATTCAGATATTCACGCCAGCATGAACGAATCGGTCGA
Source organism: Helobdella robusta (assembly GCF_000326865.2). Taxonomy (NCBI): domain Eukaryota; kingdom Metazoa; phylum Annelida; class Clitellata; order Rhynchobdellida; family Glossiphoniidae; genus Helobdella; species Helobdella robusta. The sequence goes on from NW_008703571.1 coordinate 1,678,540, forward strand.
TCAACCAATTTAATAACCAACCAACCAACCAACCGACCGACCGACCGACCGACTGACCAACCAACCGACTGGACAATCAACCGACTGGACAATCATTCGACCAACCAACCTTGCAGAGAGCTTCCTTACAGAGTGGACAGAAGGGATTGTGATCCAATGACCTATAGAGGCATTCCTTGCAGAACACGTGACCACAAGGTGTTGTTATGGGCTCCAACAACAATCTGTCAATCAATCAATCAATCAATCAATCAATCAATCAATCAATCAATCAATCAATCAATCAATCAATCAATCAATCAATCAATCAGTCAACCAATCAATCAATCAACCAATCATTCAATCATTCAATCAGTCAGCCAATCAATCAACCAATCATTCATTAAATCAACCAATCATCAATCGATTAGTCAGTCAGTTAGTTAAGAGTCGGTTATTAAGTTGACTAGCAAGTCAGTCAACCAGCCGGCTATCCTACCGACCAACCAATCAAATCGGCCAGTCACTGTAATTCAATCAGGAAGTAACGAACGGCCAATCAGCAACCAAAAAACTTGCACGGTATCAGATGGAATGAATAAGTGAATAAAAGAAAAGATTTCATTCATTCGCCAAATGTTTATTCATTGTTGAAGTGAGTTTTATTACGTAATAATAACTACTCGAACTAATGATACTCAAGTAGTTTCATTGCAATTACATAACGATGTTGATGCTGATGTTAATGATGATAATTATGGTGATAACGATAGTGATAATGATGGTAAAATGATGGTGATAATAATGGCGATGATGATGGTGATAATGATGGTGATAATTATGGCAGAAATGACGATGAGTACCTATAACACAACGAGCAGTCCAAATCTTCTATTGCTACCAGACCCAACAACTTTGAAACTGAGTAGAGCAACAAAGAAAATATTATCACTGATAATAATGATGATGACGACGCTGATGATGATGAAGTAGAACGATGAAGATGATGATACAAAATGATAATGTTATAGATTGATGATGATGAAAATGACAATATTATAGAATGATAATGAAGATGACGTTGATGATGATGTAGAATGATGTTATAGAATGATGATGACGGCGTTGACAAAAATACAAAATGATGATGTTATAGAATGATGATGATGAAGATGATGACTGTGACTGACACGCAAAAATATACCAAGTCTGGTCATTTCCGTCTGTGAGAGCATGGAAAACTTGGATGTCATTGATACTAGTAACGATGATGACGGAAGTGATGGTGATGACGTCATCATAGTTGTTGATGACGATGATGAAGAAGATGATGATGACGACGATGAAGATAAGAGAGCGCATATTTTTGATAATTTCGACTTTTTTATGAGATTTTTAATGTTTTGCTTGCAATTAGGTTTTGCGGAACTGTTTTTATTCTGACTGTTATCAGCGCTGAATACGTTGTCGTCATCATTATCATCATCATCATCATTGTTGTTATCATTATCAACATTGTTATCGTTAACGGGGTTGCTATTAACATTGGTTGATTGCTTGCTATCATGAGCGAAGTGAGGAAGATGATGGTAGTGGAAAAGTGGATGATGATGTTGATGATGATGTTGATGATGATGAGGAAAAGGAGCATGATGATGATGTTGATGAAGATGATGTTGATGATGATGATGATGAGGAAGAGGAGCATGATGAGGATGTTGATGAGGATGACAAGCATGGTGACCGCATCGAACATCCAATTCTAAAGTTAAACTGGAAGATGGCGTCGACATTGGAATCATTTTTGCTGTCTCAGACGATGGTGACGATGTTTCTAACAAGCGTGAAGGTGATGATGAAGAGGACGATGATGACGACGATGAAGAGGACGACGGTACTTTGCGATACGAAGTGCATTCGGCATTTGGGGTTTTTGGTTGCAAAGAATGATTGACTACCTGAATGGTAGTAATAAACGTATGTTGCACTGCTAAAATTAACAGCATGCCTTAATATTTTTTTAAAAATCTATCTTTGAACTTTCCCTTCATGAGAATGAAAACATTTGAAAAATTCTTTTTCACAGTTAAAGTTTACAACACGAAACCAGATAACCAACGATAATAATTAATATAATAAAAATACTAAATAACAACGATAAAAAACACAAAATAAAAACACAAAACAACAACATTTTCAAGCTCTCTCTTAATTTTGACACTCAGTCGTTGAGGAATGGACAGACACGTGAGATATGACAATATGGACGCATCAAACTGACCCAACCAGTGCAAACAACGTGATCTACACAAATGGCCCTAAATTAAATCAAATTTATTCAATATTTTCTTGTTAAATATAAAAAAAGTAGGTCGTGATTTTAAAAATGGCAAAAGAAATAAGCCCTTCTTATTTAAAAATGCTCTTACCAGCATGCTTATTAGTCAACTGCCACTGACTACATTGCTCAGTTGTGGGTCACTGCAAATTGCTTATGATAGGTGGGAGTTTCTTTGCATTCAAACACGATTAAGACAACAGAAGAGACAGGTACCATACTCATTACACCGTCACCATTAGCAATTGTAACCATTAGGAATTATCATCCCATGCATATTTTAGGTAAGATATGAAATGATTAAAGATGAAATATTAATAAATAATAGCATGATAAAAATAGTGATGACAATAATGATAAATGACGATGATGCGTTGTTGTTGTTCTAATAACCATTAAGCATTTGGGATTGTACTGAATGATGTAATCAGCTGTTGATAGAGACTGCTGATAATCAGCTAGTTTGTACAGAGACATGCATCTCAAGAGCATCACATATAGGTCCAGTTTAGTACCTATAACAATTTTAAAATTTAATTTTTACTGGACTTCACTTTGAATACATATCCTTATTTATCATAATTATTAGTGTAAGGATGTTTTAAATGTTTGTTATTTGATGTATGAAATATTGTTCAGACCATTGGATAAATTTTTATACGAAGCAACTAACGCTGAGTATCAAACTCATTCGTTGATGAAAAATAAGGAAAGTTATTTTTATAAATAGTCAATCAATCAATCAATCAATTTGATTGAAAGTTATTTTTATAAATAGGATGGTTGAAATTTACAATTTAGCAATACATTATAAAGGTGAAAAGAAAATGACTAATGAAAAAAAAACATCTAAATATCTTGAGATGAGTAAAAAATGACAAATATAAATAATAAAGAAAAGCATCAAATCAGTAAAAAACCTTTATCTGCCTCGCCATCAATAAGTGAAACTACCTCTTTGAGTTTACCACTCTTGTATAAACTCAATATATCATTCTTCAACTTCACAATTGGCATTAAAGTTGAAAATTTATCGATGAGATTAACCAAGGAAACATTTGATTTTGAGAAGACAACCAAACTGTTGAAACATTTTGACGTTTCTTCAGCTGCACACTTCAGGCAGACATCATCCACATCTTTGATACAGAGTTGGCAGAAAGTGTGGCCACAAAGTTTGGTGATAGGTTCATGGAAAACATTTCTACACTCACTGCAGCATATCAACACATTTTCCAAGTCATCAACACTACCTTCTTCTGTTGTTGATTGTTTGTTGGATGGTGTTGTTGTTTCAGCTGTTGTGAATGCCGTGTGAGATGCAAGATGTGATGGTGTGGAGTTGTCAATCATGCAAGAAACCAGTTTGCCCAGCTGGTCAGCTGAAATATTTGTTTTCGTTTTTTTGATTGCTTTCGAGTACGCTGACATTGCCTGGCCAACTTCATTCTCAGACAACAAAAAATCACCGTACCTGAAATAATCTTTCACTTTTGAGTCCATTGTTCTAACTAAAAGGTCCTGTTTAGCTGTTGATTGCAAATGTAAACTTACTATAATGTTAAACTGTTTTACAAAAATGTTTAATGAGATATATATTTTAAAGTTTTATATTTATTACCAATATTATAGTGCCTAAACCAAAGTGATATCGTATACAAAAACAAGTTAAAAATTAACTTCTTTTAATTTCAAACTATTTTTAAGATTAGATTGGAGTGCTTATTGAATAATCGTTAATCAGTTACTTATTAGTTAATTATTCCACTCTTTTCCATATGTATTTCAAAATATAACTAAATATCAAAATATGAAAATAAAAAAGTAATGTTGTATGTGTGTGTGTGAGAGTATGTGCACATGACAAATGATTGAATTGCCAACTAAGTCTATCAGTCTCTATCTAATATTCTAATGATAATTCTAAGTCTAAAAAAAAGCGACTAAACTAACCTAACACAATAAAGATTGACAAGGAAGATTATTATATTCATATATTGTCAATTATATTATAAATTATGTTGAATAAAAAAGTTTGTATTTTTTTCTGATGTTTGTTGAAACTTTGAATTTGAAAGAAATGAAATTTTATAAAAAATTGGAAATTTATTTGTTGAAAATTTGAAAAGACCAAACAAAATGAAGAGAAAAGATGCGTTCGAAAACGACGGAACACTTATGAAGGAAACTCGTCAAGTTCGGGTGTATTAAATAAAATGGAATAAAACAAAAAATAAGACATTTGATTATATAATCGTTACATAACAAACCTGGTTATATAATATTTGAATGCATACAGCAGAACGTCTCTTACATTGGCAACGTAGTGTAGCTGCGACCTTATTGAGTTTCTCTACAGATTAGGCTTTAATTTCACCACTTCTTCCGTTATTCAATGTTTAAAAATAAACATATTTGCAATTTACATAATATTTTTTGTTTATTTTTAAAATATTCAAGTAAATTTCGGCAAACTTTGACAAAAATGTTTACTAATTAAATGAATCGTAGCCGTGTTATTGTACGTTAGGTTCACTTTTAGTGTTGATAATAAACAAACGTACTCCCGACAGCTGATTTAAAAGGCGCGTGTGCTGGTAACATATTTCATCCTTAAATTGACGTCGTGAGTTTAGAAAACATTTTTTATTTCGTTAAATTCACATTTAAACACGCTTCACTAATGTCATAAATCATTTTTTTTACCTTAAAATCAAACCATCGGAGCAAAATCTCTCCTTTGTTTATTTTCTTACATACGCATGGCTTTACTTTACTGGCCTGTACGTACACTGCATTATTATAATAGTGTCAATTCATACATTTTATCGATGTAATTATATGTATAGGGTATGTATATATATATATATATATATATATATATTCATATATATATATATATGTATATATATGTATATATAAATTTTATACTATATAATATAGAGATATATATAATTAACTGTGTTATATGTGTATCAAATATATGTGTGTATAGTTTATATGACGTAGTTAATGTTGTTATCGTAGGTTCATCACGTAGGCCAAGTCATGAGATGAGTGCATTATTAGCACAGTGAATATGGGAAGGCTATATGTAAAATTTCATCAAATTGTTCTATGTATTTGAATGTGTAGTGTGCATGTAGTATCTATGAATGTGTGTATATGCATGTTTGTAGGTATGTGTGTTATGTGTGTTTGTGTATGTATGTGAGTATGCGCATGCTGTATAACTAGTTAGTTATATAACTACTTGGCCATGTGGCACGATCATCATGTCCTATTTAACATGATTCAGCTCAGTTTAATTAATAATAAATTTCATCAAGCCAATGGCCTTTTATGTTTTATGTGTGTGAAGTTTTACACATATGTGAAATAAGTTTTACGTCTAACCCTTAATTGATTTATGATGAATAATTTGTTGTAGACTACAGTAAATCATCTAAGTTTATTGCTGCCATTGAGCAATTAAGTAAAGGGATGAAATTAATAAAAAAATTAAAAATACTTTGCTTCATATATTAGTGTTTCGAAAACTTTGTGATCGATCAATTGCGTTCATCTTATAAATTTGAGCCAAGAATAGGTTAACTTGATGCATTTGTGTTCTTGATTCAATTACAGTGAGAAAATAAGATTTTCAAACAGTAAACCGACACTTACTCCATTTCTTAACACAGATTTATACTAAAAACTAAATATTCATTCGTCATTCGATCTTCTTTCTGTGCATTTCATAATTTATTACAAACCCAGCTCTGTTGTACTGCTACCTGTTATATAACGAAGGCAAACGAACCGTGCTTCGTTTATTTAAAATCTGTTTTTGCTACTCTTGTGTTTCTCGAAAATGTGAACATGTTACGTAATGAAGACTCCTCGATGTTACACAGTTAGACGTATAATTTATTACATAATATAACAGTTGACATTTACACACGCACAAACTTTTGCACACACGCACACATACGTGTGTATTTATATATTTTTACATACCTATATGCATAATTTAACTAAAATATTAATTGAAAATTGCCAATGTTTCAAGTGTACAGTACGATGCTAATCCATCCCGACTGTTTTTTTAAACAGAAATAATAACAAAATAAAACGTCATAATAATTCAGTAAATGATTTTTATCCGTTCATCAAATAATATTTTTGATAACGTAATTAATTTGAAAGTTTCTCCGGAAAACTGAGGGCGACATGATGGAGAATTCCACATCTTCTCTGACACCTGATGAATAATTTAAAATTAAAATTAATATATGTCATACACACATACACGCGCCACGCGCGCTCACACACACACCACACGCACATTTATTTATATGTTTGGTAATATTTTCAAATGACCTTATGTGGTATAGATATTTTTACGTAGATTTTTAAAAATTAGCAACACAAACATCATGCGAAACATTTTTCTTCAATCTTTTTCCAAATTTCTCATTAAGAATGCATGCCATTGTCAGCGCTATTGTCATCGTTATCAGTATCACATCCTCGTCGTCGTCATCATCATCGTCGCCAGCCACTCATTTCCATCATAATCTCTGTCAAAGTACACGAAATCAATCTTGACGTACGCTGATCCATTATGTACCCAACACAATGCATTTGTAGGTATTGTATTCACGAACTAGCATACGCACACACCCAATCACAAATACATACTCGTATAAACCTACATACTTTTATACAAGAAATCGGCACCCAAACATGACATGCTTCTTTGTGTCACATCTGATCTATGATTTTGTACCTTTCAGCAATTTTTATTCTACATTTTCTCGTTTGTGTACCTACTAAAAATGATACCACTACATGTGTGTTTGGCATTTTTTAACCTATATTTTTTTTTATTTTCCTTCAAAGCAAGTTCATAGTTTTAATTATGAGATGTATTGTACTTTTTAATTTGTACTGGTACTCCGTTTTGGTATTTCGTTCCGGGAAAACTTCTGCAATATTTTAAAGAATCTAGCATTTTGAGTTACCCTCCAAGCTAGTGCACAATAATAAAGCGAACTAATGAATTGTTAAACACTAGCATATGCAATGGTACAACTATGTATTATTTACAATTAATAAAATTTTTAAACTAATTGTATTCAAGTGAAATCATTTTTAAATAATTCCTACGTAACTCTTAAAAGACGGCCAAAACCATCGATTCAAAGGTTCAAATGTGTGCATTGCATATATTTCATCCGTAAAAATCTCGTCTGCATGTTTTTGTTTATGTGTTTCGGTTGTTGGTGCATCTTTCTCACTGAGTTTGTCCGAGCCGTTTGTTTATTTCTGGGCGCGGCTTGATTGCTCGCATAACGTATGCAAGATGTGCGCTTTGTGTAGGTTCGTCGATAAGTCAATATTGCATGATCTATCATTGATGGACTAATCGAAATTCGCAAGTAAAAAGCTGGTGAGTTGGAAAATAGGAAAAAAATTAGACGGGTGGTGGGTTGGCGTGTTCTTGTGCATGCATCTGCCTGCCTGTCTGCCTACCTCAAGGTCCCAAGTGTTATGTGGCGTCTGAAGATACTTCCTGAGCATTTGCGTCGATAAAATTTTGCATAAACTTCTAACAATGATGGCGGTATGTAATGTTTCAACAAGCGCACGTCTGCTGCTGTAAGAACACCGATGACAGCAATGATAATAGGAACGATAAAAATTGAAAAAATAATATTGATGATCTTATATGTGCAGCCGGACACCACTTTGAGCCCTGCAAATTTTGAGAAATTACTCGGTTTAAAACTTGGCAGATGGTTGAAATGCCTCATTTAACAGAAGGAAGGAAAATGGCAAAGACATTAACGTGAAGAAAGATAGATTAAACGAGAACAAGATTTTATAATGGACAAAAAAAGATAGATATGTAAACAAAAGCTTGCTTCTGTCAATAAATAAAGAAAGAAACATCAAGGACGTTTAATTGTATATATTGGCCGGGAAAACGTAAAACACAAGCAGAAACACATTAACGCAGCTATAAATCGTTGTAATTGGTCTCTTTGAGATTATCGTGACGTCAACGACGACAATGATGTCAGCGCAGTTGTTGATGTTACATCATACTTCTGACGGAAATGTCTTCCAATGATGAAGATTAAGGTACGGTAATGTTTCGCCTTTGATGTAAAATTATCGCTTAGTCTTTCATTACAACAGTCATAACCTTCCAACAAAATTGCCTCGACGCGCTAGTGAAACTAATTTTGAGGCATATTTTTGTGATCACCTTTTGGCAAAGATAACGTGTGAACTATCAGGATTAATTCAGTTGTTATTTATTTATTGAGACGAGATTACCGAAGCAATGTATTTGTCACTTTTTGACACTCGTTATTTCGTGTGTGTGAAGCTCACACGGATTGAAAAGGATTGTTTAAAAGAATGGAAAGAAAGGCGTCAGACATTCCCAAGAATGATTTGATGGTTTTCAATATTTTTTTACCACATTTGATTAGTTTTTTGCATTGCCTCGCCTGCTATGGTGCTTTTTTTTTAATAAATTTCTACCTATTGATGAATCGTGAGATGGAATTTTTCGCTAATTGAGTGATTGAAAGTTGAAAAAGTTGATGACTGGTATAGGAGGATCTATTGATTGATCGGTCCGAACGATGCCAACTAATTCAGCAGTCTGCTTCTAATTTTTTGTCACTATTTGCTTTTTGAAAATATTCTACTTGCTCACTGTCGGCAGGAAGCGTGACATCATCGAATCTCATTATGACGTCAAGATACACGTGATCTCTCAACATATTCCTGCATCATTAGGCCATCTGGCTTTTGAATTTTGTTCTTTTTTCTTTGATGGTCTTCGACGTTTTCTCCGTTGAAAAATCTTTTTGAAGTCCCAACTATTATTGTCGCTGTTTTTGGTTCTGTTCTGTGAAACGTGCATCTGGTTCTTTTTAAATCAAATCTATTCACTATGAGTTTTTGGAAATTTAAAAAATTGAATTTTTTAACAGATACACCTCTCTTATTATATTTACTAATGACATTGATTCTTAAACATCATTCACCTTTTCATTCAATTCTTCTTTATAAATTTTTTAAACAAATTGTAACTCGTGGTGTAACTCGTAGAAAATATATTATTCAGTTTTCTTATGTTTTTCAACATTTTATTTACACCCAATAAAAGTTGATGTCAACATTTTATTTGCAATAAAATAAAATAAAAGTGGATGGCTAACAACACTAACGTAATTATTAATTATTCAACAATCTTAAATAACAAATTTAGGCACAAATTGGTGGACTGATCAAACTTTACGATTGAAAAATGCTAGCATTCACACACGAACGATCATACGTTATAACGCATAAGGTTGAAACCTGGCATAGTTGGAAAAATTGTATGCGATGAAAAAATAAATTTCTACCATAAAGCTGCAAAAATTCGTAATCATCCCCGGACCATGAACGCATGCCTGGTTGCAGATTTTTTTCTATGACGTCATAAACACGTGGCGTATTACGTCACTTTAAGATGAAATGAGCTTCAAGTGCAAATAGTGGCGCGGCATCGTTACGACGATAACGGCGGTTGTTATGAAGATCGTTAAAAAATATTCCTTCATATCTTTTGTTCGCACGCACTCATTCCTTCGTACGCACGCACTCATTCCTTCGTACGCACGCACTTATAGCCATCCATGCGCATGTCAACCCATGCGAATTGAATACACTGGGAATGAATTGTAATGTAGTCACCGTCACATATTTCCTGACTTAAAAAATAATAATGCCTCTCTAATTAATTTTTGACCTTTCATTCTCTTTCTCCATCACAATCTTAATTTTTCCCGGCGCTTGTGTCTTCATTCTCGTCGTTATCGCCATCAATACTCGTCGTATCAAAGTCACCACCACCACAAAATTATCACCATTATCATCATCATTATCATTATTATCTTCAACATGCTTATTATTCTTATCATCGGTATTCTAATCATCATCAATATCATCATCAACATTCCAATCGAAGCTTCATTCACCATAAACAATGCTACCAGATGATGCAACTAATAAACAAAATTTTCCCTTATCTCCTTATTCCCTCTCTTTCTCTCCTCTCTCTCCTCTCTCTATTTTTCTCTTCTTCTCACTATCTTTTTCCCTTCTTCTTTCTCTCTTCCTCTTTTCTTCTCATTCTCTCTTTCCTTCTCGCTTCTTCAGCGCCATTTCTTTTTGAATTTTTATATTTTTTATTTCATTTTTTATGTCTGTCTACTTTTCCTTAACGAGTGCTTTTGACCTCAGTATGTTCTTTTGTGTGTGCGTGCGTGCGTGTGTGTGTGTGATGGTGTGTGTGTGTATGTGATGAGTGTGTACATGTCGCATGTTACATAATTTTTGTGGTTTCCATCTTATTTAATCTTCGTCATCTGCTTTTACGCGTTCCCGCGTGCGAACGTACGATCGTACGTTGTGGTGGCGGTCGTGGTATCGTATTTTCTGCTAATCATATTTGTTCCTCGTACACTTTTCATTTTCAATTACTTGACTTAATTAAAGATTCCAACGTTGCCAGATTTATTTTCTACGCTTAGAAATGTTTTCATATTCTGTTTCTTTCCTTTTTTTGTTTATTAACTTTTTTCTTTCTCTTTTTTTTTAACTTCAACATGTTTGCTGAAAATATTATTATGTTTCGTTGTTAAATATTTTTTTCGGCGAGTAACTTTTACATTCCCTGTCCATATGAAGTTATTTTTCCCTACGTACACATCGTAAATACAAGGCAAAAGTGGAGGCCTTCCAAATTTCAATAAGAATTTCACAAATTTATACTTTTTTTACTAAAATTAAAAAAAACTGAAATAAAATTCGTTTTTTGGTGTCACTATTTTTCTGAGTATAGAAAATAAATGTTTATTCGAGAAGAAACAAAGGAACGCAGAGACTATTTATTTTTCAAGTATTAGTTCTCTCAGTGTCTTCGAACGTTATGTTGCTACTCCCTCTGTTGACTGAAGAAATGAGGTCATTTATTTGAAGTTAGACATAAGTTAAGTTAATTTAATGAATAAATTTAGAAATTTAGAAAAAAAATTTAAATGAAAGAAGAGCGTAGAGGACGGTTTGAAAGTTGACGTCTGCTGTATTGGATTGAAGGCAATTAGGGTAAATAATTTTTCCTTGGCTCGGCGACGCACGTTTCGCAATTAATTGCCGCCATTCATTAACGACGAATTTCTAACAAATGAGCACTAAAAACTGAATGAAACATTCTTCGTTGTATAAAATATAAAAAGTTAATTAATTTTTTACAGTCAGAAACAAAAGTATTTACACACTAAGACTGCATTTGTTAATTTGTGTAGAGTGCACATATGCGGGTTTTCCAATTAATTGTTCTGTTTTTCTCATTAATTGTTGATTGTAGGCACGTGAGAGGATGAGGAAAGTTGCAAAGAACAGTTCTTCGCTTTGGAAGAAATCCTTTAAGGCTCTGATTGTTGCCGAAGTCTTACTGGCAGGAGGGTTCAGTTGGTGCTGGTGGCAGCTCTGTCGAAAGCAAGGTCGCTGCAAAAAAACACCCGTTTTGTTGAGTTATTGTTTCGTGTTTTTACTTGAAAAATTTATTTGTTTAACTGAATAAACTATTATTTTCACTTAAAATTTATAAAAGCGTCAATAAATAATTCATTTTTAATAGTGTAGAATGTCTAGAAAAAGTAAGAGTGAATAATATATGCGTCGAACGAGTGCACACGTTTTCGATTTATGGATGACATTTTTAAAAGTAATAAATTTTTTTTTGCTTTTCAGAGTTCAGATTTTATGTACATGCAAGAAGCCCTGCTACATTAAATAGTTTGTTTGTTTTTTTAGTTATTGTAAATCATCATCCTCAAATTACTTTTCGAATTTAATTTTTTAACCATTTTATTCGTTTGAGGCTTTTAAATTATTCTCATTTTACTACTTTTCTTCACCAATGTGTTGTTGTTGACCACGTTTGGTTTATTATTCCTTTCCTGAAATAATTATTTTTGAATCCATAACCTTTTTGCCTACCATAAATTACTTCTTATGAATATCTATTCTTGAACCTAAATATGCAATCGTAAACATAGGATTTTTTAATAATCTTGATATGCTTGCCATTGTCTACTATCAAATAATCTCAATTATTAATAATAATATTAAAAATGAAAAAAACTTTCAAACTAAATTTTTAATTCGTTTTTAGTTTTTTAATCTCCCATCAAATTTTTTTCAGCTTTCTACTCGCTCTATGATCGTGTCAGTCAGGAACCCAGCGGCTCACTGAAGAGGACAGATTACACTGTTTGGGGATTAGATTCCTAATTAGTTTTTAGCGTCATTTTTAATTAGGATTGTGCTCTTTCAAATAATCATTTTTTAATAATTTCCCTATCTCTCTCTCTCTCTCTCTCTCTCTCTCTCTCTATCTGTCTCTCTCTGTCTCTCTCTCATTCTCTCATTGAACACCCCATCATGTCTGTTGTACAATAACGCTTTTCTGATCAGTAATTAGCTCGTGTTCTTCCATCTCAAACACGCTATTTTAAGTGTACAATGCCACGTTAATATTATTATTATTATCATTATTATTATTATTTATATTGTTATTTATGTAAGTGTTTATGATATTATTTTTATGATCTAGTTGACTTACGTTATTAATCAGGGTGGATTCAATTATGGTGAAATAAAACATACGAAAAGTCATTCATTCTCTGTTTTTTTATTCATGTGCTGGAGATATAATATGAGACTTACCTGCATGAATTTTGTCGGTTGCCATGAATTTTGGTATGAATTTCGAGGAGTGATGTCGTTGAGCATGATTAAAAAAAGATGTGTAAGTATTATAATTTTCATGATCATAGCAGTCCGCATTGCAAGGAAACCTCGTCATCATCGTTATCATTAGATTCACTATCACATTTGTTATCTCATTCATCATTTGTGATGTCATAACCATCCTCTATACCATCACGACTTCTACTGCTACTACTAAAAACATTGTTATTTTCATCATCTATGTCACAGTCATTGTTATCATCACCACCATCGTCATCATCATAAATATTATTCTCGCCATAAAACATTGATTAAAATTTGAGGATGCATTAGATTGTGTTTTATTATGGTTTGCAAAGTGTTCTGTACGATTCTCGCCATCGACTTCCTGTTTTCTTGTCTCTGTGTATTTATGTCTGTATGTCTGTCGGTATGCCCGCTTATCTGTCGGTATGCTTGCCTGCATGTCTGTCTTTCCGTATGTCTGTCTGTTAGTCCGTCTGGCTGTCTGTCTGTTTGCCAATTTGTCTGTACGTCTGTTATTTTTTCTTTCTGTTCGTCTGTCTTATAAATGTCTTACTTTCTGGTGCATACCATTTTAAATTTTAATTATATTTACTTTCTATGTTTGTTCATTGTTTGTCTGGGTGATAGTTTGTTTGTATTGGGATGGCTGTATTGTATTTGTTGTTTGTTTTGTTTTTGCGTTTGCTTTTATTGCACTACGTGTTTGTTTTGTATTTTTTGTATTGTATGTTTACTTTATTTTATATCGGATGCTGTTTAGATCGAGTACGTCAGTATATGGCTTGCTTGTATGTTATGAGGTGAGTTTGTATGTAGTGTGAATCTTGTTTGTATGTTGAGTGGTGAGTTTTTGTGTAACGTGTATCTTGTTTTGTGTGGAGAGGATTGTTTTTGTATAACTAGTCAATCTGAATTCAGCGCTGAGGACATTAAATTTCTTGAATCGGATTAAGGAAAGAATGATAAGGAGGGCTTCCTTTGTTGATTAAAAGTGAAAAAATTAAATCTTCAAAGTGATGAAAAACTAAAACTTCAAAATAGAGGTTTTTGGCAAAGTAATTTTTAACAGCAGCAAACAAAAATGTTGCAAAACAAATAAAAAAAACCAACCCAGAATTTTTAGCGTCAAGAATGTTGGCGGAGTGTAACTTGATTAAATCAATATGCATGGAGTTGGAGGGATGGTCATGTTTAAAATGCGAAAGAGGGCATGCATTGGGCTACATGTAAATTTACTTAGGCACCTGTGTATATCCGTGTGTGTGTGTCCGTGTGTGTGTCTCTGTGTGTTTACGTGTAAATGGACTATACGCATACCTGCATTTCGTTTTAGGCTTTCATCCAAACACATATGTTTGTTCTTATATTCATGTGAGTATGTTTATTTGCATGTAAAAATGTACGATTGTATGTGCTTGTATGTGTGTGTGTGTGTATACGTGTTTATGAGTCTGTATTTATGCGCTTATGATTTAAGTAATTGCCACGAGTAAAGTATCGGAACGGAAAGACAACAATCAACTTTCGAAACAGATTTCTCAATTGATGTTAAAGTTTTAAGGTCGTAAACGCCCGACACAAGAAACAACTTGAAAAAACTAACTTAAACATTAAAAACTTAAACTAATATTAACCATAATATGTTAAACACGGAAAATAAAGATAAAAAAAACAACTGGATATACAAAATTTAAAAAAATCTAACAAACAAAACAATATTGTATACAAACGACAACCAAGCGGTACATAATACAAAACATGCAAACGACTAAATAATACAAAACAAGACATTGTATACAAACGACAACCAAGCGATACAATACAAAACAAAACAGACATTGATAGCATACCAAGTAGAAACATTATCCGATCAATCACAATTACGTCCAGTTACTATCCATGTTTGACATAATATTGCACGCTGTTACACATAAATACAATGACAAGGGCCTCCAGACTTAGCATTATATAAATACATACTTACGTGCGTACATACATACATACATACGAAACGAAACAAAACGAAATTATTTATTTGCTTCTCAAAATTGAAAATTAAAAGAAAGCAGGATGATCATAATAGAATTTATATAAAATTCATCTAGTATGGCCACCTAAACAGAAATGTTCCATGTTCACACAAATTTTCAGCAAATAATAAAAATTTTCCCTAAATGATCTATGAGAGGTATGTTAGATGTTAGTTGTTAGTAAATTAACAAACTCAACTATGTTAGCAAAACAGGTGTTAGTTGTTAGTACGATGGTTCATGGTTTATGTATAACAATGTTTGGTATCTATCCAGAAAAACACGGGATAGACATTACATAGTTATCTATATATTTAAGCATTATATAGAACGACATTGTTCTAAAAGTTAAAGAGAAATGTGATGTAATATATGTATGTAATGTATGAAATACATACGTAAACACATACATACATACGAAACAAAACGAATATTTTATTTGCTTCCCAAAATAACAATCAAGAAGGCAGGATGACTATGATCGAGCTCGTGATGAGTTCATCTTGCACAGCCACCCTGACACAAATAAAACAACAAATGGTATGAATATTCAGGAAAATGTAACATCATATAACTAAATTATTTTGACTAAATCAACAGAACTTAATTCTTAAATTTAAAATAAAATTTTTCAGTTTCTGCCTAAATTTAACATCAGACATTGAGTCAATTTTAAAATTGTTCTTTAATAGCAAATTCCAAATTCTTGGTCCTTTGCAATATACGTGGAAGAAGAGAATGTTTGTTTTTGATGAATTTGATCTAATGTAATTTTGTCTCTTGTTGTTGCTGCAAGTGTAGTAATGATTGAATACTGATGGTAACTTGTTTGTCAGCTGTTTGTAGACAAAATTAGCCGTGAAGTAGGCATTCACCTGATCAAAATTCAAATTTTTCGTTGACAAAAATAATGGCAACGTGTGCGATTGCTTTGTTGATGATGTAACTAGCCGTACTGCCCTCTTCATTATTAATCGGATCGGATCGGTGATCGTGCGATAGGTACCAGCCCAGACTACGTTGCAGTAAGAGATGTACGTACATACATACATACATACATACATACACACACATACATACATACATACATACGTACATACATACATACATACGTACGTACATACATACATACATACGTACGTACATACATACATACATACATACATACATACATACATACATACATACATACATACATACATACATACATACATACATACATACATACATACATACATACACATACATACATACATACATACATACATACATACATACATACATACATACATACATACATACATACATACATACATACATACATACATACATACATACATGCTTACTTATTAAAGTATTGAAAATAAAAATACTAGTGGAACACATTTTCAATGTTTGTGACGAGGCAAATTCTTTTTGAAGGATTTGGGTTTGGCAGGTAAAAGGCGATCGAACTGTTGGAAGGACATACAGCCGAGCAAGCGTCTTACTGGATATAGTTACGTAGGACAAAAAAGTGACGCGAGTTTAAATAGTTAACAGATGAGCTTT